>NW_028261383.1:2522062-2674562 GCF_051295495.1 Thamnophis sirtalis
TGTGGTTCTTAACCATAGTGGAAAACCATTTAAATCCCATATTTTCAACATTCGTTAAAAGGAAATGGTGAACAAATGAGTGTCATTTGCATTTGATTTGGGGTCAATATTAGCTTAAGAATCAAAAGTTTTGTGGAGACAGAGGACTAAATTGAAAAAAAGTATTTTATTACTGATGATGATAACATGAACACTTTTTAAATTAGTAACCCTTCTGATAAAGAAACATTTCTACGGTACATTTTTAATGTTCAAGTGGCCAACAAGACACCTTGGCTTCCACAAAATCTCACACTTGGTTACAACATTCATGACAACTATTTGAACACACTTGGCACTTCAGATGCCTTGCTGGACATACTCTCAACTGGAGAAGCGAATGTTCCCAACTACAGCTGTGGAAGGAAGGAGAACATTTTGGTCCTTGTTGATACAGCTGCTGCTGATATCTCGACTGAGGTGTCAAGATTAGGAGGCATCTACAAAATCCCTCAGGTATGTATGTATATCTTCTATTGGTAAATTGAGAGATACATGAGTGATAGATCCAACCATACCTTCTTTTTGAAAATTAAGAGCTGCTTGTCACTAAGGCCATTTTAAGTGTCATAGTTAGGGATTGGTGGAGAGGAGGTAAGGATCAAAGCAGTCATAACCTCTCATGTTATCATCAGCATTGCTTTGGGTCTTCTTCAAATTTGGGCAGGTTAGGAGAGGTTCTATGTACAATCAAAAGGTTTTCTGTACAAATGAATGGTGCAGCAGAGATAGTAAGCTCATGTTTTGTGATATTTTCAATAGTAAACACATCCCAGGTTCATGAAATGAATCCAAATGGATTATCTTACCTAGAACTGATAAAACACATGTCTTATGAATGCGTAGGGACCATAACATTAATTAACCACTTTATATTTTTAAAAATTACAAGCATACAAACCACATGTCCACTATTTTTACTTCAAAAATATTCATGCTGAAATTCATCATAAAAGGGTTGAAGAACAATACACCCTGGAGAGGACTTTTTACCATCTGAAATATTTACAAAACTAATTTCCAGTTGGACTGAAGGTAGCATTAGTAGTCTATACATATTAAAATAGGAATAAAAAGGAACCTAGTAATTACAGACTTATCCAACTTATAAATATTAAAACTAAATATATGCTAAGGTCATCCTTGAGTAGAGTTGAGAGTTGGGAAGATGACAAGTATATCCCTACAGAATAACAATCAAGCTTTAGTTAAAATCAATCTTCTATTCACAATAGCTAATCTTTTTTCCCCAAAAAGTTTTTTATTTTTATTTTTTAACATACATATAACCTAAAGTATACCATTATATCTTAACAAACTTTTTTAAAAAAATATTCAATGATATACCAATTCCTCCAAAACAATCTTGACAAAATTGAACAATGGGCCCTATCCAAGAAGGCTAAATTTTGTGGAGAAAAGCAAGGTTTTAAACTTAGGCAGAAAAAAAATCAAAGGTACAAGTACAGATTAGGTGAAGCCTGGCTCAAGACAGTAATTGTGAAAGGGACCTTGGAGTCCTAATGGACAATCTCTTAAACGTGAACCAGTAATGTGTGGCAGAAGCCAAAAAAGCTAATACAATCCTGGTTGTATAAACAGAGGCCTAGAATCAAAATCACATCAAGTATTACTAACACTTTATAAGTCCTTAGTAAGACCACACCTGAAATACTGCATCAAGTTTTAGTCACAACATTCAAAGAAGAAAAAGATTTTGAGATTTTGGGCAAAAAAATCAAAAGAGCAAGTAAGATGATTGAAGGCATGGAGATTCAAAGATATGAAGAATAATTGAAGGATTTGGGTTTGGCTAGTCTAGAAAAAAAAGACTGGGGTGAACATGATAGCAATATTCCAATATTTGAGGGGCTACTACAAAGAAGAGAGGGTCAGTATATTTATATGTAAATAATAAAAATATATTTTTTTAACAAAAGAAACTTCTTAATAGTGAGGACAATTAACCAGTGGAACAGTTAGCAATAGCAATAGCAGTTAGACTTATATACCGCTTTATAGGGCTTTCAGCCCTCTCTAAGCGGTTTACAGAGTCAGCATATCGCCCACAACAATCCGGGTCCTCAGGTTTGCCTTCAGATGGTGTAGCTGCTTCATTTGTGGAGGATTTAAGAAAACCATCTCTCTAAAATGTTATAGGGTCTCCTGCTTCAGCAGGGGGTTGGACTAGAAGACCTCCAAGGTTCCTTCCACCTCTATTTTTATTGATAGGTAGTAACATCTTTTTATATGCTACTGATAAATTATTACCATATTTATTAGGTAAGCTTCCCGTTGGGAGAGTGAGTACATTCAGAGAAGCGTTGTGAGAGTGTTGTTGGAGAACACACAAACCAGCATACAGAGACACTGCAGTTTAAATAGGCTTTTACTTTTGTGGAAATAGAGGTATCAGAGTCCATCAAACAGTCCAAGTCATACACAGATAAGACAGTCAGTCATCAATGTCTTTCAGCTAAGGGATAATCCAAATAATATAGTCCAGTATCATATAATCAGTTTAGAACTCAAAGTTTGCTAGCAGTTGCAAAACTTACAATAGCTCACGGCACTTTCTAACATCCAGCTTCCAAATCAGATCAGATCAGCCCAGCATCTAACAAACAGAGAGCTAACAGTTGTTCTGGCTCCCGCTTATGGCCGATTGAGGAAAACAGCAACCAATCACATTTTACAGTATGCTTTAAAGAAACAGATACAACATTGTTACATGATTTATATATTGCCAACCCAACCGTTAGATTATATTCCTAACAATATTCACAATATGTTTTGTGGTGGATGTATAGAGATGAAACTTTTGACTTAAATTTGGGACTTAAAATATATCAATGCTAGAAGAAACTTAATCACATCATCTAAGAAATATTTTGGGATTGGGTAAAAGTACTTCAACTCTGCACTACAAAGCTGATTGCATTGACCGATGATCTCTGGAGGGCCAGAGATGGAGGCTATGCGTCCATCCTGGTTCTCCTGGACCTCTCAGCGGCTTTCGATACCATCGACCATGGTATCCTTCTGCGACGTCTCCGGGAGGTGGGAGTGGGAGGCACTGTTTTGCGGTGGTTCTCCTCCTACCTCTCGGACAGGTCGCAGTCGGTGTTGGTTGGGGGGCAGAGATCGTCCCTGAGGCCCCTAACATGTGGGGTACCCCAGGGTTCGGTCCTGTCACCCCTACTATTTAACATATACATGAAACCGCTGGGCGAGATCATTCGGAGGCACGGGATAAAATACCATCAATATGCGGACGATACACAATTGTATTTGTCCGCCCCGTGCCAACTCAATGAAGCGGTGGACGTGATGAACCAGGGTCTGGAGGCCGTTAAGAACTGGATGAGTGCTAACAAACTGGTACTCAACCCGGATAAAACCGAGTGGCTGTTGTGTTTCCCCCCCAATAATTTGGCTGATATACCAACGCTTAGGCTGGGGGGTCAAATTTTATACCCCTCAGATAGGGTCCGCAACTTAGGAGTCCTCCTGGATCCACAGCTGACTTTTGATCACCAGCTGTCGGCTGTGACCAGGGGGGCATTTGCCCAGGTTCGCCTGGTCCGCCAGTTGCGGCCCTACTTAGATAGGGGGGCGCTCACGACAGTCACTCGAGCCCTTGTGATCTCTAGACTGGAATACTGCAATGGGCTCTACATGGGGTTGCCCCTGAGGTGCATCCGGCGACTACAGCTAGTCCAAAATGCAGCCGCGCGAGTGATAGTGGGTGCACCACGGTTCGCCCACGTTACACCTATCCTCCGCGAGCTGCACTGGCTACCTGTTGGTCTCCGGGTGCGCTTCAGGATATTGATGACCATCTTTAAAGCACTCCATGGTAGTGGATCTGGGTACTTGAGAGACCGCCTTCTGCCGATTACCTCCCTAAATCGACCAATTAGATCGCACAGACTGGGCCTCCTCCGAATCCCATCTGCCAGTCAATGTCGACTGGCGACCACGCGGAGGAGGGCCTTTTCTGTTGCTGCCCCGACCCTGTGGAATGAGCTCCCCATGGAGATCCGCACCCTCACCACTATCCAGACCTTCCGCGCAGCCCTCAAGATCTGGCTCTCCCAGCAGGCCTGGGGATAGGTTCCTAATTACCCGCCCGAGTGTTTGATTGTTGAATGAAAGTTGGGTTTTTTTACTATTTTTCTGTTGTTCACATATTGTTTGTTTTGACCTTGCACTTCCCCTTCCTTGTGGTTGTAAGCCGCCCTGAGTCCCCTCAGGGAAAAGGGCGGCATATAAATCTCAATAAATACCTAAATACCTAAATACCTGATTTTGGAATTTGTACAATATGTTCTATTTCTAAAAGCAGACATATAATTATTGATGTAAAATTAAAGATTAAAAAACTGACAAACTTCCAATCGTCTGTCTTTTAGAACAACAGAAGAATTACAATTAAAGCCCTTTTGAACTGTACCACTGACAAATTATACAAGGAGCTGTGGTCTCCCTGTCTCTTGTACAACTGGAAAATGTGCTAGAAAGATTTCTACAAAAACAATCTGGGATATTCTGAGTGGGATCAGTATCTTGGATTGCCGATTAGATGAATGATCTGTTGGCATCCTTCTATTAAAACAACATATTTCTTTTGTGATCAAAATAAAAAAATACATATAATCTGTCTCTTTATTTGACCAAAACATTTCAATTGACAAGTCTGATTGTGGTCAGTAATAAGGGTGATACTGAAATATGATTTGCATTCTTTTTTCTTATTCTTTTAACGTTGTTTTCTTTTTACTATTGTTTTTATTCCTTTTATGTTGTATCTTCATGTGTCTTAATGATAAATCTACAGTAAATTATTTGAAAATGCTTATGAGAACCAAATTGGATTTTTGTAAAGCTACTAGGAATTGATCTCACCCTGAATTTAACACATTATTCTTTCTTGCTTTTTTAGATGAATTTTGAATTATTTTCAGAGTCATTGCATGACAAAGGTTATTTGCCATTTCACCACTCCCTGTTCCCCAAAAAAGGCTTCTTCTCAGAAATTGTTCAAGTGCTTCTCCATTTCAGATGGACCTTGATTGGTCTCTTTGCTTCAGACACAGAGAACGGAGAGAATTTCATGAGGAATTTTAATCCTTTGCTTGTCAAGAGTGAAATTTGTGCTGTTATAAAACAACAAATCTCAACAACTCGACCTACAGCATCCCTCAGGGAAGCCCTCTCTAAGTGGAGACAAGTCAACGTCTATGTTCACTACATAGAATACAAAGGCATTTGGGAAAGACTTCTTACTTTCCAATTAATATTTGATGGTTTGTCAGGACCCATTTAAGGGAAAGCATGGATCACAACAGTCATTGGAATATGGCCAGTGAACATGAGTTTTATCAAATATGTGAATACCATATGGACCCTTGGTATGGTAAGGAAGAAAAGACCAATGAACGATGCGTTTATACAAGAATTCTTTGTGGAGGACACGCATGGACAGGAAATCTTTAGTTGTTCCTTTTCAAAGCACATCTTTTCTGTCAAAGGGAGGAGAAGATGCACTCAGAAGGCACCATTGGAAACAAAAAATAAACGAAACATGCATCAGATCATCAATCACCACCGTTTTTACAGTACCATTAAGACTCTGGCTTTTGCCTTGAAAGCTGCATATTCCTCCAGATCCAGGAGGAGAAGGAAGGAGGGCACAGATAGTTTTAGGGCCTCAAGGCTGCAGCCATGGCAGGTGTGTGGTTCCAACAAAGATCCATCCAACTTAGTTCCTTTTGAGAAGGAACCCAAAGGAGGAGGGGAACCAACAGGTTTGGCCAATCTAAGCACTGAGGGCATAATATTCAAAAAGATGGAAATATGACAGATACAGTTTAATATGAAACAAGGGTAAATTTACAATCAGAATCACAATAGAGCTGGAAGGGACCTTCAAGGTCTTCTAATCCTGTATGCATAATTTTATGATTAGCATTGTATAATTTTACCTTGATATAATTGGGGGAGCACATTAGACCAGGGTACACCAACTGTGAACCTATTCAGGTTCTATTGGCCTATTCAGAACTGGGCCATGTGAGTGGTGGGCCAGCATTCATGTGCACATGCAGTTCTACTCATGCAAACTGTGGGCCAGCACGCCTGAATACACACGGCTTTACTCATGAGAATGAGGGGTCGGAGCACATGTGGATGCACACCAGCCCACCACTTGTGTGGCCCAGTTCCTTTCTCCCCACCAGCCAGGCCACCAAGCCACAAAGGTTAGGGACTGCCACCTTAGACTACATAGCCTTAAAGTCTCTGATTCACTGGCTCAACATCCTTTTGGGATGTTTTTCCTTTCATTCAGCCACTATCTCCCAATTTAGTTTATCTTACAATATCCCTCACTCGGGGACAGCAATAAACAGAGCTTAAGCTTCTGTGCAATATCTCAATTATTGAAAGGGTACTGTATCCACCCTTCCCTAACTAAGAGGTTGGTTGAATCCCTTCTGCTTTTCTGCTCACGTAGACCTTCTACTTGACATTCACTTCCTGAGATTCTTATGGATGCATAAGATGCTCTCTTTCCGTAACCATCGCATTGCTGATTCACGTTTAGTTTTCAATAAAGTACTAATTGGGAAATGATCTTCACAAAGTTTGATAACCCTAATCCTTCTTGGGCTGCATTCAGTTTTTCTTTTCTATTTGCCAGGCTTTGTATTTCTTTCTCTTTTAAGTCCTATTTGGAGGTTTTATTCAGCCTATTTTGATCCGTCTTGAATTTTCTTGATTTCCGATATCTAGTTTAATGAAAAGAAAGACTAGGGGTAACATGGTAGCAATGTTTATTGGTAGGGCTTCCAGAAAGAAGAGGGAGTCAGCCTATACTCCAAAGCCCTGAAGGCAGAACAAGAAGGCAGCAATGGGTGGAAACTAATCAAGGAGAGAAGCAACCTAGAACTAAGGAGAAATTTCCTAACAGTTAGAACAATCAATCAGTGGAATGGCTTCTTCCAGAGGTTTTGGGTCCTCCATCACTGGAGGTTTTTAAGAAGAGATTGGCAGCCAAATGTCTGGAACGGTATATTCTTCCTGAGCAGGGTGTTGGCCTAGAAGACCTTCAAGGTCCCTTCCAACTCTGTTATTCTCTAATTCTGTAAGATGTACCTTTAGACATTCACTTGGATGTAAGTTGTCATTTGGTAGCCATACAATTCATTTTCATCCAAAGCATTAATTACATTATTATGAAATTAATTATATTATTATCAAATAAAATAAAATAAAAATAGTACTAATTGATTATAATCAGTGAAGTAGACATCTAAAATAATATGAGAACCATACAATGAAATCTTAATTTATGGATTGCACTGTAGCTGCTGTTTACAGCTTTGTTCTTATATGAGCTACCATAGTTTAACTAGTTGCTAAAAATCAGATAATTTTCTACCTGATTTTATTGAAGCACTTTTGTCCATCAGGTAATCAGGTAGGCTTTTATAGAAGCTTTGTATTTTGAAACAAATATAATTTTAAAAAGAGTTTTATCCACTTAATTATCATACCATCCAATCCTCATTTTACTAGGTTCCTAATCATCACAATATGAGTTAGTTCATTAATACTTGGCTGAAATCAAGTTATATCACTTGCATTCCCTCAATTAGTTAAAACGTGTAGTCAGAGGACTAAATAATGGGCAGAGAAATAAATTCAGAAACTTCTCAGGCTGTAAAAAGAGTTGGTGGGGTATTTGTACTTTTAAATATGCAGTGTTGACTCAAGCCTCTTGGATAAATAAATAAATGTTACCTTAATTTAGCCTTGCAAAAAAGTAGAATTAGTTTATTGGTTCTGTTTCCCATTAGTCTACCTGCTAGAAGATTAACCTGGCAATTTTTTTGTGACAAGTCTAGGCTTTCTGGTAATCATCCTGTTCTTTCCAAACGAGGTTATGAATATTCCCTTTGACCAACTTATTTCTGACCTGCTTTTGAATGTTCCCTATACGTCAAATTTTGTCAATTATATTTTTTTCAATACATACATTGTCAATATAAAATTGATAAATTTTGCTGAACTCGTCTTTTTCACCTTGTTCTTTTGATTGTTGTAAAACTTGTTATCCCATATAATAATATTTGCAAGTTAGATCTCTGTACAAGAAAGGTTCAGATGAGAAGAGGCAAAAAGGAATAAGTTGTCAAGTTTACTATTTTTAAAATCCCTGGATGTTCCCATTCTAGTTCCATCCCTTTCTGGAAAAGACTGAATACATCAACTTTTCTGAATTTGACCTGTACTGGGACCAAAATGGAGACTTAGCAGCTGATCTGGAGATCACCAGCTGGGTGTTTTTCACCAAGGGGAGTTTCTTCTTTGACAGACTGCTGTTTTTTGAAAGACAGAGACTGATCATAGTTGAAAGTTATCTGTCACGGATAATTTCAGTCAACAGGGTGAGAGAAATTTTGATGTCTTTTCTCTGTTTTCCAAAGGCTTCTGACCATTTTCATTGGGTTAAGCCTTTGTACCATGGCTTAGTGTTGAAATGGAGAAGCTGAATGAAAAAGGTAAGAGAGGCCCTCAAGTGCTGATAGCCTTGGTTCACTTCTTCCTTGTCCTCAAATTGCAAAGATAGCGACAAATTTGTTGAGCAATGCCTGAGTTCAGGTGTGGACTAAATTCAATGAAATTGAATCAGCACTGGATGGAGGTCTTGCTGCTCAATGGACATTTAGCTTTGGAATTAGGATTCACCTTGTCCTGGTTAGGCCCAGTGTCCCATAAAAGAACAGGGCAAGAGGTTTTTCAGCAACACAGCCCTGGCCAGAGTTATCCAGTCTAATCTTTTGTCCCACTGGAATAGTGCAAAAGGCCTTCTGCACCTTTGAAGAAACTCCAAGAATTTTGTTCAATAGAATCATAGTGACTGGTCTGATGAGAGATATGTCCTTGATCCAGAAAACTGAAACATTGAAACATGGCTTTGACTCAGGGAAATGCCCTTCCTGATGTCTAAAACAATAAGGGGAAATTAGAAAGGAAATACTGCCTAGATTCTGGCTAGGCAGTATTGTAAGAGGGCACCTCACCTGAAAACCCATTGAAAGTAAATTGTTCATCTTGACTATTACCTGTCTAAAGTATTCTGAAATAAAAGGAGCTTCCAAATTTATCTAATAGCAAATATGGGTTTTTTCTTCTATGCTAGTTGTCATTACCTAGTTGTGATTCTTCACAATGAATATTTTTGGATGCCTACAGTAGCTGGGCCTTAGAAATATCTCTTTCTGACACAGAGTTTATCCAGGTTGCACCTGCTGCAGCAAAATATCATAGAGTTACCCTTTTTGAGGGACATGTATTCATGACCTCACTTTTTTCTCATATCACAGAGTTCTAGAAATAGAACAGTCACTTTTAGTCCTATTTCAACAGCATGTCAGCATGCCAGGAGGCTAGTGCTAACCTATTTTCTTTGGAATTCCTTGTTTTTCTCCTAAGTCTCTTCCTCAGTCCAAATGTGCGGAGAAATGTCATCCTGGATTTGTCAAGCGAGCTCGAGAAGGAGAGCCGATTTGCTGCTATGACTGCATTCCTTGTAAAGGAGGGACCATCTCCACTCAGAAAGGTGGGTTGCACTGAAGATAATGGAAGGGCTTGTTGAAAAGGGATTCATCCAGAGCATTTTCATGGAACTGCATGTTAAAAAAAAGTTTGAAGCTCAATTATTTTCTTGGTTTTTTTTTCCAAACTGCACAATTTGTGATCTAAAGGGATAATAAAAAAACACTCAGAAAGAGGAGCTAGATAGAGATAGGAGCACGTGGAGAATTACTCAAGCTTTAATACTGCCAGAGAAAATATGTCTTCTACTTTTTATTTTGGATCTGTCCTTGTGAACACCCGAGTTCCATGAAACTTGAGGAATTGCCTTAGGAGCACCTTCTGTAAGGATTATTGTAATACCCTTGAGTTTCATTGAGAAGGTGTCCATGATGAGTTGATGCAGACAGTTAGGGCTGCAGCTCATTACATAGAAATCACCACTTCTGCCTTTAGTCATTCCAGATGATTTGCTGGACTAGCTTTCTCTGCCAGCCAACAAGATTTTACAAGAGACTCATCCTCTGATTCCGGTATATTAAAAAATGCCATCTGACATGATTCAGGATGTTTTCCTAGAAAGATTTTTCCTTTTACAAATGACAGAGGAAATCACTCATGTCCTAGGACTTCCTCCAACTTGTAAACCTTAGCAGTAGAGATAGAGAAATAGGGTTAAGGTTACAATAATATTCTTAATTTCTCTTGCTCTACTTTTAACAAAATATTCTGTGAAAAGGCTAGTGGTGTCAACTATTATTCTAGTCTAGAAAGATTAGTTAATTCATTATTTACTTTTAATAATGTACGTTTACCTTACACTGGAACTCATTGTATCCCTAGGACTTCTATTTATTACATAGACTATTAGAAATACAGCTTTTTTTAAAAAAAAATGGCATGCTTATCTGTTTCTGTGCAGATGCTAAGAAATGAATCTTGGGAAACTTCCAAATATCAGTGGTTGTGCCAAGAAGAGATTTGTAGAAACGTAAAAGAACAGAATTTTAAAGAAAATTTTTTTTTTTGCTTTTTTCAGATACAGAAAATTGCATCAAATGTCCAGATAATAAATATCCAAATGAGGACAGAATCCAATGCATCCCCAAAGCTATATCCTTCCTGTCTTATAAAGAACATCTGAGCATCCTCTTGGTCTCCTTTGTCCTACTCTTGTTCCTAATCACAAGTCTTGTCTTAATGATTTTCATTCAATACAAAGAAACTCCCATTGTCAAAGCCAACAACCGGGACCTCTCCTATATCCTCCTGGTCTCTCTCCTGCTTTGCTTCGTGTGTCCTCTTCTCTTCATTGGTCAACCAAGTAAAACCAGCTGCCTTCTCCGACAAACGGTTTCCAGTATCATCTTCTCAATTGCCATTTCTTCTCTCTTGGCTAAAACTATCACCGTGGTGCTGGCTTTCCTGGCCACAAAACCAGGAAACAGAGTAAAGAAGTGGCTGGGGAAGAGCTTGGCCAACTCCATCGTCCTTTCTTCTTCTGCTATGCAAATTATCATCTGCTCCATTTGGCTGGGAGTTTCTCCCCCATTCCCTGACTCTGACTTCTATTCTAAGCCTGGACTGATCATCCTGCAATGCAATGAAGGCTCTGTTGTCATGTTCTACATCACTCTCAGCTACCTGGGCTTCCTGGCTGCCATCTGCTTCACGGTGGCTTTCCTGGCCAGGAATCTGCCTGGTGGCTTCAATGAAGCCAAGCTGATCACCTTCAGCATGCTGGTCTTCTGCAGTGTCTGGGTCTCCTTCCTGCCCACCTACCTGAGCACCAAAGGAAAACACATGGTGGCTGTTCAGGTCTTCTCCATCCTGTCCTCCAGTGCTGGTTTGCTGGGCTGCATCTTCATGCCCAAGTGCTACATTATCATTTTCAGGCCAGATCTGAACACAAAGGAGAAGTTTATGACCAGAAGAAATGTAGAAATATGAGAGTGTAATTTCCAACAGGCCAGTCCTAGAAAAAGGTCCAAGATGTTTTCCATACATTAGTGGGCTAATGATAATTTAAGGGCTAGTTGTACAATAGTCCTCCTTCCTTGTACTCTAGAATTGCAAGATGGCTCTTTTCAGCACTCAAGGTATCATATCTGTCCTGCTATAACATAGAATTAGAGAAGTGGCAAAATTATGGGAAAGAAACTATAAATTAACAATGGCAACTTCTTATAAAGAAAATTTATATAAAATCTTTTATAGATGGCATTTGCCACCTGCTGGGTTCGCTAAAATGTTTAAAAATCTATCTAGAAAATGTTGAAAATATAACCAAAAACTGGCCACACTTTATCATATTTGGTGGACTTGTTTTAAAGGAAAAAAAAGGATTGTTATTTACAAAAGATGATAAGGAAATATGTATATTTTAAACTTGAACTATTTTTATTAAGTATAATACCAGAAAAACCTGATAAGTAAAGTATATATTTAATATTGTATGTCTTAACAGCAGCGAGGATTATATTTGCACAATATTGGAAAAATTAAGAAAAACCATGGGATGAAGAGATAATTAGGAAGATATTAAATTGTGCAGAAATGGATAGACTTACATTGAAAGTTAAACAGAAAGAAGAATTTATTTTATTAGTGGTTGGAAAAAATGGGTAGAAATTAAAAACTGTAATATGTATTGTTAAGCAAATTAAATATCCAGAAAACATTATGTTTATTAACCACTAATAAATGTAAACAATAGAAAATTAATAAAATTTATATTAAAAAAGGTAAAATATCTGCCCTATGCCCTTGGATGAGCTCTGAAATGCCCCACTAAGATATTTTAAACATAACACTTGTGCAATGGAAATCTTGTTGATATACCAGAAATAACTATCATTTCAAGGGGGTGGAAAAATATATTTTTAGTTGTATATTGTGTTTTTTTGTAATATTGGACTCAACATCTCAACTTCATCAGTATAAAGAGAGGAGAGAAACATCTCCAGACAAATTATGGTAAAGATAATCTGGAGTATCTAACTGGTTAACTAAATTATTATGTAGAATTTACACAAGAGAGGAGTTAAAATGTATCCACATAAATTCTGAGAAAAGAATTCCTACAAAATGGCATGATGGACTTTCCCATGGATGTGATGTAAGGAAGATAGCTGAGATTTAGCATAAATACCCAGTTAGAATTGGGATAATTCATACATCTTCTGCTTGTGGACAACCCAGAGGTATCTGGGTAATCATTTTGACATGAAAATGGGCCTTGCCCAGATCTGGAAGACCTTCCTTTAATCTTCTTTAAATGGAGGTTTGGAAGCAAATCCCAAAAGTGCTTTTTAAAGAGGCAACAGGACTTTGAACTGTACAACACAGTCCTTTCAACAGTTCCAAGAAGGCTCCACATGAATTTGTACTACTCAAGTGACACTGATGACATAGATAAATCTCCAGGTGGTTTCAAAAATTCAATAAAACAGGGGTGTCAATCCGGCGATCTATGGGCCGGATGCATCACACGCAGCCCATTCCCACCCAGCTCCACAAAGGCAAAAAAATAATAATCATGATACGTGACATCAAGTTTGACACCCATGTTCTAAAAGAATGCAACTGAGCAGCTGCCTGCGAGGAGTATAATTCCTTCCATTCCCGACCATCCAGTCAGAGCTGAAGAAGCTTCTTCGATGGAAAGCAAAACGTCGTCAAAGAAAAAAATACCCATAAGAAAATCCAGTTCCCCCTTGAAAAAGGACCTTTGAGACAGTACGACCTGGATGGCTCAGAATCTCCATTGACATTTTGCAAGTAAATCCTATTCACAAAGGAAGTCATCATGAAAGAATCAGAGTAACAGAACAAAATAACAGAGTTGGAATGGACCTTGGACATCTTCTAGTCCAACCCCCTGCTCAGGCAGGAAACACTATACCATTTCAGACACATGGTTGTCCAATCTCTTCTTAAAAACTTCTAGTGTTGGGGCATTCACAACTTCTCGAGGCAGGTTGTTCCATTGATTAATTGTCCTAACTGTCAGGAAATTTCTCCTCACTTCTAAATTGCTACTCTCCTTGATTAGTTTCCATCCCTTACTTCTTCTCTTTACCTTGAGGAGCTCAGGGACACGGCTGGTAATCAGATCTGGTTTGAAATGGGGACTTTCAACTTTGCCATATTAAATTCTGAAAATCTAAAAGCTGAAACCTCCATCTGAGCAGGGTGGAGACCAGTGATGGGATTTAAAAAAATACAACTGGTCCTGTGGGCATGGCTTGATGGGCGAGGCTTGGTGAGTGTGGCAGGGGAAGGATACTGTAAAATCTCCATTCTGTCCCCACTCCAGGGGAAGGGACTGGGACTCGGGAGGCAGAGAATAGATGGGGGTGGGGCCAGTCAGAAGTGGTATTTACCGTTTCTCTGAACTACTCAAAATTTCTGCTACCGGTTCTCCAGAATCTGTCAGAACCTGCTGAATGACACCTCTGAGTGGGATATATTTTTAAGTTAAAGTTGGAGCAGGGTTTAAGTTCTACAAAAATTGGATCATGAGGAGTGAAACTTAAGAGTTCTGGACTTATTTTCCCCTCTTGTGTGAGTTTATTTTTTCAGTTGTTGCCTCAATGAATGTGTGTATGTTGTGACATTAGTGTCTTTTCAATGAGAGAGAAAAATTGGAAAGAGAAATTAAATTGGAAAGAAAAACAGCCAGAGATGTGAATTCAAAGACAAGGAAAAGGAAAGGCTGGTCTGGACCAAATAAAATAAAATAAATTTATGTTACAGCAATTAGACTTATATACTGCTCCATAATACTTTACAGCCAGTGGTGGGATGTTGTTGGTTCAAAAACTGATTTGGTAAGTGTGTGCTTTGTGTGTATGCGCAGCGGTGAAAATGGAGCATTTAGAAACTCAGCTGCTTACATTCCAATTCAGCAATGGTAAGTAAAACAGCTGAGGGGGGGGGAATCAGCTGTGCCATGTGATTGAGATGAGCTAGAAAACAGGAAATAAAGGACAGGATAGAGCAGGGGTGGGTGGGCAGGTCCAGCTGATCCTCAGAGCTACCGTTGCATCCGAACCAATTCGAACCGGCTGAATACCACCTCTGTTTACAGCACTCTCTAGGCAGCTTACGGAGTCAGCATATTACTCCCAATAATCTGGGTCCTTGTTTTACTGACCTTGGAAAGATGAAGAGCTGAGTCAACCTTGAGCCGGTCAGGATCAAACCCCTGGCTGTGTAGGCAGAGTTTGCCTATAATACTGCAATCTAATCACTGCATCTCTATGTATATTATTGTCATCTTGGCCTCAAAGGTAGGGCTGCTAAGCTGCATTTCACCCCTAAATAAATGTTACTTTATTTTACTAAGGCTAGCTCTGAATACAAAGGAAAATCTAATAATAAAAGTAAAGTAAAAAAAATCTCACTCTTCTAAATACATTTTTTCAGGAATATAATTTACTGTATTTAAATCAATGTACATCAAAGAACATAAAATGATATTCCATGGTATGGAGTGATATAAGCAAAGCTGTCTGCAGAGAAAGTGCTCTATTCTGGTTTATTTTCCTTTTATAAACCATATCACACTTTACTCAGGGGTCTTAGTCAGCCTTGCACTGATTTAATAAGTAAGATTGAAAAACCAATGAGGAAAGTGGGGCAAGATGACAGTAAAATATCAAAGCCATCTTTTGATTCCACATGACATTAAGACATTTACAGGTTTCTACAAGATGCAAAAATGAGTGAATCACTGTCCGTTTTCGGACTCCTTCATAATTGCCCTAAGATGCTTTGAGGTCCTTCCCGCCCCCTTTTCTCTTGGATTCCTTCCTGAGGCTCATGAGGTCTCAAGGATACACAATCTCTGGTTCCCCGTGACCGGTTGAAAGGTCTTTCTGAGCACCATTGTACTACCAAGGTGTTGATCATTCTCCAGGAATAGAGTAGTGAGTGTGCAAGTACTGGGAATAAGACAGGGAGGCCCAATGCTGTTTCCTTCCACCTAATACACACACACACACACCACCCAAAATGGAAATAAGCATGGAGGAGTATGGTCACTAGTATTGAAGGCCACATTGAGGTCAAGTAGGGGCAGGATAGATGCATAACCTCCATCCCACCACTCAGCATGGAGGAGTACCAAACACAAAACATGAGAGTGACCTTGCCCAGGCATCTCTGTTAATGATGAAGTGTATACAAGATAAGATACCATCCAAAAGTATGGCTGCTTTCAAGCTTTGTGGAGTTTTTAGCTAGATATCTGCTGTTCTTTTTTTTCTTTTTCTCTTAATGATTTTAAGAACATACATTGGGCATTGTCATAATGGAGTCTGAGAGGCTTCTAACTTTATTTTTATATATGTTGTTAAAATAAATGAGGCCCATCACCCAAGGATTCTACATGCTTCACAAATTCAGACATTCAAAACAAGAATCAGTACAGTGGGAGATTGCGAAGAAGATTGCAAGGTTAACAAAATCCAGGGTAGGAACCAATCACAAATCCACGCAGTGCAGAGATAGTGATCTCTTATCTCACCAATGTCTTAGGTGCACAATGAAGTGTTCAAAACTCTTCAAAAAGCAGCACCGTGGGGACCTTCTGGATCTCACAGGGAATCATGTCTGCTTCCTCAGCAGTCACTAATTGAAACTTCTCCCAATTCACACCACCAGACCTTGCCCCAGGCATCCTGACAATTTCTGCCCAGGTCAGGATAAATGTAAGCAATTCCACCCTTCACATAGCCTGAATAATCCTTTTGGGTGGCTCAGCAGAATTTCTGAGGTGATATAAATATGGCTGCAGCACGGATATCAGAAGACAGGATGAGGGTGGAAAAATATTGCTGTTTCACTACCCTTATACATCAGTATAGTATCCTCCTTCTCCAGATAAGAAACATAATCCCAAGAGAAAAACTGACCCACCTATCAGGAACACAGGGACTCAAAGCCGCATCTTCCAAGAACTTGGCAAATTTTTGAGAAACACACAATCTCAGAGATCGATTGGCCAAAGGGGCCCAAACTCCACTAATGACATCCACATAGAAAGAGGGACCACCATGTTCCCCCAAAGAGTTTTCTGAGAGGATGTGACAAGAAATAAACATCACAGCCTTCTGTTTGTTCAGTAAAGTAAAAAATAAACTTCAAAATCTAAAGTTTCTCGTGTTTGACACAAATATGGAAGCACAATCAAAAGTGCATCAGGGATAAAAATATATCCACTCTATAACTTTCTCCCTATTAGCCATATGGTACAGTCCACAGTCTGGCATTTTTGTTTTAGTCAACTCTCATCCAAAAATGGTTATTTCTAAAAAAAAAAAAAGGATGGGAAACAAAATTTCATTTCCATCACAAGAAATCCGCCTCAGTTAGAATTCATATATAGAGATCTAATACAAAAGAAAACCCCAAACAGGTCCTACTCTTAACATTAGACAAGGTTCAAGAGTCCTGATTACTGAATTGAAATTAGTAGACAGAACTAGAGTTAACTGCCACCAACTTAGGCTAATCTCCATATCATCTCTGGCTGATGTTGTTTCCAGTGCTCTCTGGAGACAAAATACATCATTGAAGGACAGCAGAAGACATTATCTGGATTTTTAACTATATCTTCCTCCAGCATCACTTTCTGGACATGTCCTGGCAGGAAGGATCACAACCACTACAGAATAGTGTCCCAAGGGGTGTATTTGTGATTTTTCACTGAGATGCAGCTGTCCTTTACACATGGACAAAGTTCAGGATCCCAAGAGGAAAAGTTGTTTCACATTGTAATTTTCACAATTTTGGTCTTCTTCTGCTACTTCTTGCCTTTGATGTAAACATCAGACTGAAGAAACAGGAAAGAGATCTTGCATCAGAAAAGGATCAGTGGCTCTGATTATGTTGTGTGGCACAAGATAAAGGACAGGCATAAAAGACATCTCTTTCTCTCCTTTCTAGGTGAAGCTCAGTTTCCTTCTCCCTGAATTAGGAAAGCCACTGCCATTTCCATCTCATGTGGATACTTTGAATTCTTCTAACTCTTTTTCTTCTTTACAACAGGAAGGGGATTAATTCAGCCCTATGAATAATGCACCTACTGCTTCTGCTTCTCTGGCTTCTGATGTCCCAGCCAGTCTCTGGGAAGTTTAAAATAAAGTGTCCTCTGAATTTGGAGCACCGGGATGAAAAAAGACCAAGGAGCTTTTACAGGCCAGGAGACCATCTCGTTTCTATGATTACTACTGCAACAAAAACAGTGCATACAACAACATTGCCTTTCAACAGGGCTCCTTCTATTCAGGGAAACTTGTAAGTCATTCAGTGTGATGGAGTTATGTGCCCTCCATTTCTGCTTCTAACATTCTCCTTCTTTTTTTCTTATTGCACTTATTCCTCTGTTGCAGAAATTGGCTACTTTCCCAAATCATTTTGATTTCCATGGTTTCTCTCTTTTGTCATATTTTGGGGGAAGACACTGAAATACAAAGATCGAGGACAAAATAACACTGAAAGAAATTCAGATTACATAACTTTCCCAGATCAATCCTGTGTTATCACTTGAATGCTTTTAGTTTAAAGTAATGGATTGCTGCTGCTGTTGCCCTGCATATTTCCATATTTTTATAACTGCTTATTCATATTCAATATTTAATACAGGGGAATAGTGGATGGTTTTATATATATAAACAGTCTCTTGCTTTTATGATGGTTCTACTTTAATCCTAGTAACTGGGCAGGTAAAAATTAGCACTGTGAAAATAATGGTGAGCTTGTGGTTCTTAACCATAGTGGAAAACCATTTAAATCCCATATTTCCAACATTCGTTAAAAGGAAATGGTGAACAGATGAGTGTCATTTGCATTTGATTTGGGGTCAATATTAGCTTAAGAATCAAAAGTTTTGTGGAGACAAAGAGGACTAAATTGAAAAAAGTATTTTATTACTGATGATGATAACATGAACACTTTTTTAATTAGTAACCTTTCTGATAAAGAAACATTTCTACGGTACATTTTAAATGTTCAAGTGGCCAACGAGACACCTTGGCTTCCACAAAATCTCACACTTGGTTACAACATTCATGACAACTATTTGAACACACTTGGCACTTCAGATGCCTTGCTGGACATACTCTCAACTGGAGAAGCGAATGTTCCTAACTACAGCTGTGGAAGGAAGGACAACATTTTGGTCCTTGTTGATACAGCTGCTGCTGATATCTCAACTGAGGTGTCAAGATTAGGAGGCATCTACAAAATCCCTCAGGTATGTATGTATATCTTCTATTGGTAAATTGAGAGATGCATGAGTGATAGATCCAACCATACCTTCTCTTTGAAAATTAAGAGCTGCTTGTCACTAAGGCCATTTTAAGTGTCATAGTTAGGGATTGGTGGAGAGGAGGTAAGGATCAAAGCAATCATAACCTCTCATTAGCATTGCTTTGGGTCTTCTCCAAATTTGGGCACGTTAGGAGAGGTTCTATGTACAATCAAAAGGTTTTCTGTGCAAATGAATGGTGCAGCAGAGATAGTAAGCTCATGTTTTGTGATATTTTCAATAGTAAACACATCCCAGGTTCATGAAATGAATCCAAATGGATTATCTTACCTAGAACTGATAAAACACATGTCTTATGAATGCGTAGGGACCATAACATTCATTAACCACTTTATATTTTAAAAAATTACAAGCATACAAACCACATGTCCACTATTTTTACTTCAAAAACATTCATGCTGAAATTCATCATAAAAGGGTTGAAGAGCAATAGAGACCCTGGAGAGGACTTTTTACCATCTGAAATATTTACAAAACTAGTTTCCAGTTGGACTGAAGGTAGCATTAGTAGTCTATACATATTAAAATAGGAATAAAAAGGAACCTAGTAATTACAGACTTATCCATCTTATAAATATTAAAACTAAATATATGCTAAGGTCCTCCTTGAGTAGAGTTGAGAGTTGGGAAGATGACAAGTATATCCCTGCAGAATAACAAGCAAGCTTTAGGCAAAATCAGTCTTCTATTCACAATAGCTAAACTTTTTTCCCCCAAAAAGTTTTTTATTTTTATTTTTTAACATACATATAACCCAAAGTATACCATTATATCTTAACAAACTAAACGTTCAATGATATATCAATTCCTCTTGCTATTAAGCCCCCTCAATTTGTATTTGCTCTTCTGCTTTCCGTACATGATATTATAGTTTATTTCATCTTCAACTCTTCTCCTCTCCCTCTCTCCTCCTCCCTTCCTCCTTTCTTGCCTCTGCCATTTCTCTCTTCTCTACTTCCCCTCACTCTCTTCCTCTCCCTCTTTCCACACCTTCCCTCTCTCCTTCTTCCCTTCTGCTTCCCTCTCTCCTGTCTCCTCTCTCTCTCTTTCCCTCTTTTTTCACCATTCCAGTCTCTATTTTGCATGGTGTATTTCAGCGTTTGAGCAAACCCAATTCAATATCAGTGGCATTAATAGTTATATTCCAAAAAACTATGTTCCATATTACTAATTTTATATACCTTCTCCTTTTACATTGTTTCTGATGATTGATGAGGAAACAAGTGGAACTAGTATATTTGTTTCCTCATCAATCATCAGAAATAATTGTTATCTCCCCTTTTAGATCTTAATGCAGCATTGTAACAAAGAAAAAAGAGAAACATTAAGGAGGAATTGATTGCTCTAAAGAAAGAAAGAACCCAGACTTTTAACCACGATGAAAGCTCTTTCTACATGCACTTGCTTGAGCGGGAGGTTTGGGCTCAAAGGAGCCGTAAGATGTAGTATATTGGTACTTATCAAGGGGTAAGACAAGAGTGCATACTTGAAACATTTTTATTCAGTCTAGATATGAATGAATTATCAGATCTAATGAAAGAACCTGATACACATATGACTAAGAAGATAACTATATTATCAGCAGATGTTATCTCAGAACCATTGTACCATATTTTTCAAAAATCCTGGCACACCAGGAAACTGCCAGATAATAGAAAAAGAGTTGATCTGGTTTCCATCTTCGAAAAAGGAAAATAGAAACAAACTCAGGAAACTACAGATCAATCAGCTGAACATCAATACCTGGGAAGATACTTAAGGGGGGGGGGAACAGATCTGTGAATATGTAGAAACAAAGTTATAACTAATAAACTGCATGGGGATTGTTAACAATAGATCATGTCAAATCAATTTTATTTCATTCTTTGACAAAATGACTAAATTATTAGGCCAGCAAAATGCTGTGGACATAGTACATTTAGACTTCAGCAAGGCATTCAACAAAGTAGATCACAATCTACTTCTTGGTAAACTAGACAAAGGTGGGATAGTCAGCATCACTACCAGATTTCTAACTGGCTGTTTTCTAACCATACTCAATGAGTAGTCCTCAATGGTACTACATCTACATGGAAGGAAGGAAGCAGTGGGTTACCATAAGGTTCCCTCTTAAGCCCAGTACTCTTCAATATCTTCATAAATGATTTAGATGAGGGAATAGTAGGGGAACTCATCAAATTTGCAGATGACACTAAGCTGGCATAAACAGCCAACACCCCAGAAGATAAGCTCAGAATCCAAAACAATCTTGACAAAATTGAACAATGGGCCCTATCCAATAAGATGAAATTTTGTGGAGAAAAGCAAGGTTTTAACTTGGGCAGAAAAAAAAAATCAAAGGTACAAGTACAGATTAGGTGAAGCCTCGCTCAAGACAGTAATTGTGAAAGGGACCTTGGAGTCCTAATGGACAATCACTTAAACATGAACCAGAAATGTGTGGCAGAAGCCAAAAAAGCTAATACAATCCTGGTTGTATAAACAGTGGCCTAGAATCAAAATCACATGAAGTATTACTAACACTTTATAAGTCCTTAGTAAGACCACACCTGAAATACTGCATCAAGTTTTGGTCACAACATTAAAAAAAAAAAGATTTTGAGACTTTGGACAAAAAAAATCCAAAGAGCAAGTAAGATGATTGAAGGCCTGGAGATTAAAACATATGAAGAATGATTGAAGGATTTGGGTTTGGCTAGCCTAGGGAAAAGAGGACTAGGGGTGACATGATAGCAATATTCCAATATTTGAGGGACTACTACAAAGAAGAGAGGGTCAGTATATTTATATGTAAATAATAAAAATATGTTTTTTAACAAAAGAAAGTTCTTAATGGTAAGGACAATTAACCAGTGGAAAAGTTTCCTTCAGATGGTATAGGTGCTTCATCAGTGGAGGATTTAAGAAAACCACCTCTCTAAAATCTTATAGGGTCTCCTGCTTCAGCAGGGGGTTGGACTAGAAGACCGCCAAGGTTCCTTCCATCTCTATTTTTATTGATATGTAATAACACCTTTTTATATGCTACTGATAAATTATTACCATATTTATTAGATAAGCTTCCCGTTGGGAGAGCAAGTACGTTCAGAGAAGTGTTGTGAGAGTGTTGTTGGAGAACACACAAACCAGCATACAGAGACACTGCAGTTTAAATAGGTTTTTACTTTTGTGGAAATAGAGGTATCAGAGTCCATCAAACAGTCCAAGTTATACACAGATAAGACAGTCAGTCATCAATGTCTTTCAGCTAAGGGATAATCCAAATAACATAGTCCAGTATCATATAATCAGTTCAGAACTCAAAGTTTGCTAGCAGTTGCAAAACTTACAAGAGCTCACGGCACTTTCTAACATCCAGCTTCCAAATCAGATCAGATCAGCCCAGCATCTAACAAACAGAGAGCTAACAGTCGTTCTGGCTCCCTCTTATGGCCAATTGAAAACAGCAACCAATCACATTTTACAGTATGCTTTAAAGAAACTGATACAACATTGTTACACAATTTATATATTGCCAACCCAACCTTTAGATTATATTCCTAACAATATTCACAATATATTTTCTGGTGAATGTATAGAGATGAGCGCTTTTAACATCTAGCATCAGAGCTTACCTTCGGGCAATTAGGACGACAAAAAGGACACACATTGCCTCTCTGATTGCTTCCGCTGAGTCGCACCCAGCCGCCTTGTTCAGGATAACCCGTTCCCTCATTAACAGGAGGGATACGGGTGATCCTTTGCAAGGCAGACCTGAGGATTACGTCCAATTCCTCGTGGATAAAGTTGCTCGGCTTTGGACGGACCTGGACTCCAATTGCGCAGAGCCAGCCGAGGCACCAGGGGAGAATCTGGAAGGACATCACTGGATTGATTTTCAAGCTGTTACGCCTGAGGACGTGGACAAGGCCATGGGAGCTGTAAATGCCTCCACATGTGTACTGGACCCGTGCCCCTCCTGTCTGGTCGCTAACAGCAGGGAGGTGACACGGGGCTGGATCCAGGCGGTTCTTACCGCCTCCCTTCAGGAGGGGTTCTTTCCTCCCGCTCTAAAGGCGGCGGTGGTGAGACCCCTTCTGAAGAAGCCATCTTTGGATCCAGCCGTGTTAAACAACTATCGTCCAGTCTCCAACCTCCCCTTTGTGGTGAAGGTTGTTGAGAAAGTGGTGGCCTTTCAGCTCCAGCGGTCCTTGGAGGAAACCGATTATCTAGATCCCTTCCAGTCGGGATTTAGGCCTGGCTATAGCACGGAAACTGCTTTGGTCGCATTGATCGATGATCTCTGGAGAGCCAGGGATGGAGGTTATGCCTCTGTCCTAGTGCTCCTTGACCTCTCAGTGGCCTTCGATACCATCGACCATGGTATCCTTCTGTGACGACTGCGGGAGGTGGGGGTGGGAGGCACTGTCCTATGGTGGCTCTCCTCTTACCTCTCGGACAGGTCGCAGTCGGTGTTGGTCGGAGGGCAGACCCTCAATTATGGGGTGCCGCAGGGTTCGGTCCTGTCCCCCTTCCTGTTTAACATCTACATGAAGCCGCTGGGTGAGATCATTCGACGGCACGGGATAAAATACCATCAGTATGGGGATGATACGCAGCTGTATCTGTCCGCCCCGTGCCAACTCAATGAAGCTGTTGACATGATGTGCCAGTGCCTCGAGGCTGTTAGGGACTGGATGGGGGTTAACAAGCTTGTTCTCAATCCGGATAAGACCGAGTGGCTGCTGTGTTTCCCTCCTACTAATTGGCCAAGTTTTCCATCTCTCAGGCTGGGGGGGCCAAACAGTACACCCCTCAGACAGGGTTAGGGAGTCCTCCTGGACCCACAGCTGACTTTTGAACACCACTTGTCGGCTGTGACCAGGGGGGCATTTGCCCAGGTTCGCCTGGTGCACCAGTTGCATCCCTACCTGAACCGGGAGGCCCTCACAACAGTCACTCGTGCCCTTGTGACCTCTAGACTGGACTACTGCAATGTGCTCTACATGGGGCAGCCCTTGAAGAGCATTCGGAGACTTCAGCTTGTCCAGAATGCAGCCCACGAGTGATCGTGGGTGCACCTCGGTTCACCCACGTAACACCTATCCTCCGCGAGCTGCACTGGCTGCCTGTTGGTCTCCGGATACACTTCAAGGCACTAGTCGTCACTTATAAAGCCCTTCATGGTATTGGACCTGGGTACTTGAGAGACCGCCTGCTGCCAATCACCTCCGCTAGACTGATTAGATCCCACAGATTGGGCCTCCTCCGAATTCCATCCGCTGGCCAGTGTTGACTGGTGACTACCCAGAGGAGAGCCTTCTCTGTGGCTGCTCTGACCCTTTGGAACGAACTCCCCATGGAGATTCGAACCCTCACCACCCTCCAGGCCTTCCACAAAGCCATTAAAATCTGGCTGTTCCGACAGGCCTGGGGCTAAAGAGCTGTTGCCCCCATCTTGAATGGTATGACTGTTGTGTGTTTTTAAATTATGTATTGTTATGTATCATTTATTTTTTTATTTTTTGTCTTTACCCCCCCCCCCCCCCCCCCGTTCCCTGATTTGATTTGTTAGCCGCCCTGAGTCCCCTTCGGGAGGAAAGGGCGGCATATAAATATAGTAAATGAAATGAAATGAATGAATGAAACTTGTGACTTAAATTTGAGACTTAAAATATATCAATGCTAGAACAAACCTAATCACATCATCTAAGAAATATTTTGGAGTTGGGTAAAAGTACTTCAGCTCTGCACTACAAAGCTGATTTTGGAATTTGTACAATATGTTCTATTTCAAAAAGCAGGCATATAATTATTGATGTAAAATTAAAGATTAAAAAACTGACAAACTTCCAATCGTGTGTCTTTTAGAACAACAGAAGAATTACAATTAAAGCCCTTTTGAACTGTACCACTGACAAATTATACAAGGAGCTGTGGTCTCCCTGTCTCTTGTACAACTGGAAAATGTGCTAGAAAGATTTCTACAAAAACAATCTGGGATATTCAGAGTTTGAGTGGGATCAGTATCTTGGATTGCGATTAGATGAATGATCTGTTGGCATCCTTCTATTAAAACAACATATTTCTTTTGTGATCAAAATAAAAAAAAATACATATAATCTGTCTCTTTATTTGCCAAAAACATTTCAATTGACAGGTTTGATTGTGGTCAGTAAGGGTGATGCTGAAATATGATTTGCATTCTTTTTTCTTATTCTTTTAACTTTATTTTCTTTTTACTATTGTTTTTATTCCTTATATGTTGTCTCTTCACATGTCTTAATGATAAATCTACAGTAAATTATTTGAAAATGCTTATGAGAACCAAATTGTATTTTTGTAAAGCTACTAGGAATTGATCTCAACCTGAATTTAACACATTATTCTTTCTTGCTTTTTTAGATGAATTTTGAATTATTTTCAGAGTTATTGCATGATAAAGGTTATTTGCCATTTTACCACTCCTTGTTCCCCAAAAAAGGCTTCTTCTCAGAAATTGTTCAAGTTCTTCTCCATTTCAGATGGACCTTGATTGGCCTCTTTTCTTCAGACACAGAGAACGGAGAGAATTTCATGAGGAATTTTAATCCTTTGCTTGTCAAGAGTGGAATTTGTGCTGTTATAAAACAACAAATCTCAACAACTCGACCTACAGCATCCCTCAGGGAAGCCCTCTCTAAGTGGAGACAGGTCAACGTCTATGTTCACTACATAGAATACAAAGCCATTTGGGAAAGACTTCTTACTTTCCAATTAATATTTGATGGTTTGTCAGGACCCATTGAAGGGAAAGTATGGATTACAACAGTCATTGGAATATGGCCAGTGAACATGAGTCTTATCAAATATGTGAATACCATATGGACCCTTGGTATGGTAAGGAAAGAAGGACAAATGAACTATGCCTTAATACGTGAATTCTTTGTAGAGGATACGCTTGGAGGGGAAATCTTTAGTTGTTCCTTTTCAAAGCACATCTTTTCTGTCAAAGGGAGGAGAAGATGCACTCAGAAGGCATCATTGGAAACAAAAAATAAAGGAAACATGCATCGGATCATCAATCACCACCGTTTTTACAGTACCATTAAGACTCTGGCTTTTGCCTTGAAAGCTGCATATTCCTCCAGATCCAGGAGGAGAAGGAAGGAGGGCACAGACAGTTTTAGGGCCTCAAGGCTGCAGCCATGGCAGGTGTGTGGTTCCAACAAAGATCCACCCAATTTAGTTCCTTTTGTGAAGGAACCCAAAGGAGAAGGAGGGGAACCTACTCAACTTTCTACAAAAGGCCAACAGGTTTGGCCAATCTAAGCACTGAGGGCATAATGTTCCAAAGAGATGGAAATATGACAGATACAGTTTAATATGAAACAAGGGTAAATTTACAATCAGAATCACAATAGAGCTGGAAGGGACCTTCAAGGTCTTCTAATCCTGTATGTGTAGCTTTATGATTAGCATTGTATAATTTTACCTTGATATATTTGAGGGAGAATATTAGACCAGGGTACACCAACTGTGAACCTATTCAGGTTCTATTGGCCTATTCAGAACTGGGCCATGTGAGTGGTGGGCCAGCATTCATGTGCACATGCAGTTCTACTCATACAAACTGTGGGCCAGCGCGCCTGAATACACACGGCTTTACTCATGAGAATGAGGGGTCGGAGCACATGTGGATGCACACCAGCCCACCACTTGTGTGGCCCAGTTCCTCTCTCCCCACCAGCCAGGCCACCAAGCCACAAAGGTTAGGGACTGCCACCTTAGACTACATAGCCTTAAAGTCTCTGATTCACTGGCTCAACATCCTTTTGGGATGTTTTTCCTTTCATTCAGCCACTATCTCCCAATTTAGTTTATCTTACAATATCCCTCACTCGGGGACAGCAATAAACAGAGCTTAAGCTTCTGTGCAATATCTCAATTATTGAAAGGGTACTGTATCCACCCTTCCCTAACTAAGAGGTTAGTTGAATGATTTCTGCTTTTCTGCTCACATAGACCTTCTACTTGACATTCACTTCCTGAGATTCTTATGGATGCATAAGATGCTCTCTTTCAGTAACCATCGCATTGCTGATTCACATTTAGTTTTCAATAAAGTACTAATTGGGAAATGATCTTCACAAAGTTTGATATCCCTAATCCTTCTTGGGCTGCATTGAGTTTTTTTTTTTCTATTTGCCAGGCTTTGTATTTCTTTCTCTTTTAAGTCCTATTTGGAGGTTTTATTCAGCCTATTTTGATCCGTCTCGAATTTTTTTTTATTTAAGATGCCTAGTTTAATGAAAAGAAAGACTAGGGGTAACATGGTAGCAATGTTTATTGGTAGGGCTTCCAGAAAGAAGAGGGAGTCAACCTATACTCCAAAGCCCTGAAGGCAGAACAAGAAGGCAGCAATGGGTGGAAACTAATCAAGGAGAGAAGCAACCTAGAACTAAGGAGAAATTTCCTTAGAACAATCAATCAGTGGAATGGCTTCTTCCAGAGGTTTTGGGTGCTCTATCACTGGAGGTTTTTAATGGGAGATTGACAGCCAAATGTCTGGAACGGTATATCCTTCCTGAGCAGGGTGTTGGCCTAGAAGACCTACAAGGTCCCTTCCAACTCTGTTATTCTCTAATTCTGTAAGATGTACCTTTAGACATTCACTTGGATGTAAGTTCTCACTTGGTAGCCATACAATTCATTTTCATCCAAAGCATTCATTATTATGAAATTAATTATATTATTATCAAATAAAATAAAATAAAAATAGTACTAATTTATTATAATCAGTGAAGTAGACATCTAAAATAATATGGGAACCATACAATGAAATCTTAATGAACGGTCTGCATTGTAGCTGCTGTTTACAGCTTTGTTCTTATATGAGCTACCATAGTTTGACTAGTTGCTAAAAATCAGATAATTTTCTACCTGATTTTATTTAAGCACTTTTGTCCATCAGGTAATCAGGTAAGCTTTTATAGAAGCTTTGTATTTTTGAAACAAATATAATTTTAAAAAGAGTTTTATCCACTTAATTATCATACCATCCAATCCTTATTTTTCTAGGTTCCTAATCATCACAACATGAGTTAGTTCATTAATACTTGGCTAAAATCAAGTTATATCACTTGCATTCCCACAATCTGTTAAAATGTGTAGTCAGAGGACTAAATAATGGGAAGAGAAAGAAACTCAGAAACTTCTCAGGCTGTAAAAAGAGTTGGTGGCATATTTGTACTTTTAAATATGCAGTGTTGACTCAAGCCACTCGATGAGTGGAATATCAGTTGGATAAGTAAATAAATATTATCTTAATTTAGCCTTACAAAAAAAGTAGAATTAGTTTATTGGTTCTGTTTCCCATCTAGCCTACCTGCTAGAAGATTAACCTGGCAATTTTTTGTGACAAGTCTAGGCTTTCTGGTAATCATCCTGTTCTTTCCAAACGAGGTTATGAATAATCTCTTTGACCAACTTATTTCTGACCTGCTTTTGAATGTTCCCTATACATCAAATTTTGTCAATTATATTTTTTCAATGCATACATTGTCAATATATAATTGATAAATTTTGTTAAACCCATCTTTTTCACCTTGTTCTTTTGATTGTTGTAAAACTTGTTCTCCCATCTAAGAATATTTGCAAGTTAGATCTCTGTACAAGAAAGGTTCAGATGAGAACAGATAAAAGGAATACATTGTCAAGTTTACTATTTTTAAAATCCCTGGATGTTCCCATTCTAGTTCCATCCCTTTCTGGAGAAGACTGAATACATCAACTTTTCTGAATTTGACCTATACTGGGACCAAAATGGAGATTTAGCAGCTGATCTGGAGGTCACCAGCTGGGTGTTTCTCACCAAGGGGAGTTTCTTATATGAAATATTGTTCTTCTTTGAAAGACAGAAAATTATCATAGATGAAAGTTATCTGTCACAGCTAATTTCAGTCAACAGGGTAAGAGAAATTTTGATGTCTCTTCTCTATTTTCCAAAGGCTTCTGACCATTTTCATTGGGTTAAGCCTTTGTACCATGGCTTAGTGTTGAAATGGAGAAGCTGAATGAAAAAGGTAAGAGAGGCCCTCAAGTGCTGATAGCCTTGGTTCACTCCTTCCTTGTCCTCAAATTGCAAAGATAGCGACAAATTTGTTGAGCAATGCCTGAGTTCAGGTATGGACTAAATTCAATGAAATTGAATCAGCACTGGATGGAGGTCTTGCTGCCCAATGGACATTTAGCTTTGGAATTAGGATTCACCTTGTCCTGGTTAGGTCCAGTGTCACATAAAAGAACAGGGCAAGAGGGTTTTCAGCAACCCAGCCCTGGCCAGAGTTATCCAGTCAAATCTTTTGTCCCACTGGAATAGTGCAAAAGGCCTTCTGCACCTTTGAAGAAACTCCAAGAATTTCTGTTCATATGAAACCATGGTGACTGGTCTGATGAGAGATATGTCCTTGATCCAGAAAACTGAAGCATTGAAACATGGCTTTGACTCAGGGAAATGCCCTTCCTGATATTTGAAACAATAAGTGCAATTTGAAAGGAAATACTGCCTAGATTCTGACTAGGCAGTATTGTAAGAAGGCACCCTCACCTGAAAACCCATTGAAAGTAAATTGTACATCTTGACTATTACCTGTCTCAAGTATAAATAAAAGGAGCTTCCAAATTTATCTAATAGCAAATATGTGTTTTTTCTTCTATTCTTCTTCGTCATTACCTAGTTGTGATTCTTCACAATGAATATTTTTGGATGCCTACAGTAGTTGGGCCTTAGAAATATCTCTTTCTGACACAGAGTTTATCCAGGTTGCACATGCTGCAGCAAAATATCGTAGAGTTACCCTTTTTGAGGGATATGTATTCTGACCTCTCCTCTATCCCATATCATAGAGTTCTAGAATTTGAACAGTCACTTTTAGTCTTATTTCAACAGCATGTCAGCATGGCAGGAGGCTAGTGCTAACCTACTTTCTTTGAAATTCCTTGTTTTTCTCCTAAGTCTCTTCCTCAGTCCAAATGTGGGGAGAAATGTCATCCTGGATTTGTCAAGCGAGCTCGAGAAGGAGAGCCGATTTGCTGCTATGACTGCATTCCTTGTAAAGGAGGGACCATCTCCACTCAGGAAGGTGGGTTGCACTGAAGATAATGGAAGGGCTTGTTGAAAAGGGATTCATCCAGAGCATTTTCATGGAACTGTTAAAAAAAAGTTTGAAGCTCAACTATTTTCTTTTCTTTTTTTCCAAACTGCCCAATTTGTGATCTAAAGGGATAATACGAAAAAACACTCAGAAAGCGGAGCTGGATAGAGATAGGAGCACATGGAGAATTACTTAAGCTTTAATACTGCCAGAGAAAACATGTCTTCTACTTTTTATTTTGGATCTGTCCTTGTGAACACCCGAGTTCCATGAAACTTGAGGAATTGCCTTAGGAGCACTTCTGTAAGGATTATTGTAATACCCTTGAGTTTCATTGAGAAGGTGTCCATGATGAGTTGATGCAGACAGTTATGGCTGCAGCTCATTACATAGAAATCACCACATCTGGTGATTTGCTGGACTAGCTTTCTCTGCCAGCCAACAAGATTTTACAAGAGGCTCATCCTCTGGATCCAGTATATTAAAAAGTGCCATCTGACATGATTCAGGATGTTTTCCTAGAAAGATTTTTACTTTTTCAAATGACAGAGGAAATCACTCATGTCCTAGGACTTCCTTCAACTTGTAAAACTTAGCAGTAGAGATAGAGAAATAGGATTAGGGTTACAATTATATTCTTAATTTCTCTTGATCTACTTTTAACAAAATATTCTGTGAAAAAGCTAGTAGTGTCAACTATTATTCTAATCTAGAAAGATTAGTTAATTCATTATTTACTTTTAATAATGTACGTTTACCTTACACTGGAACTCATTGTATCCCTAGGACTTCTATTTATTACATAGACTATTAGAAATACAGCTATTTTTTTAAAAAAAAAATCTTGTTTCTGTGCAGATGTTAAGAAATGAATCTTGGGAAACTTCCAAGAATCAGTGGTTGTCCCAGGAAGATATTTCTAGAAATGTAAAAGAACAAAATTTTAAAGAAATGTTTTTTTTTGCTTTTTTCAGATACAGAAAAATGCATCAAGTGTCCAGATAATAAATATCCAAATGAGGACAGAATCCAATGTATCCCCAAAACTATATCCTTCCTGTCTTATAAAGAACAACTGGGCATCCTCTTGGTCTCCTTTGTCCTACTCTTGTTCCTAATCACAAGCCTTGTCTTAATCATTTTCATAAAATACAGAGAAACTCCCATTGTCAAAGCCAACAACCGGGACCTCTCCTATATCCTCCTGGTCTCTCTCCTGCTTTGCTTCTTGTGTCCTCTTCTCTTCATTGATCAACCAACAAAAACCACCTGCCTTCTCCGACAAATGGTTTTCAGTATCATCTTCTCAATTGCCATTTCTTCTCTCTTGGCTAAAACTATCACCGTGGTGCTGGCTTTCCTGGCCACAAAACCAGGAAACAGAGTAAAGAAGTGGCTGGGGAAGAGCTTGGCCAACTCCATCATCCTTTCTTCTTCTGCTATGCAAATTATCATATGCTCCATTTGGCTGGGAGTTTCTCCTCCATTCCCTGACTCTGACTTCCACTCCCAATCTGGACTGATCATCCTGCAATGCAATGAAGGCTCTGTTGTCATGTTCTACATCACTCTCAGCTACCTGGGCTTCCTGGCTGCCATCTGCTTCACGGTGGCTTTCCTGGCCAGGAATCTTCCTGGTGGCTTCAATGAAGCCAAGTTTATCACCTTCAGCATGCTGGTCTTCTGCAGTGTCTGGGTGACTTTTGTGCCTACCTACCAGAGCACCAAAGGAAAACACATGGTGGCTGTTCAGGTCTTCTCCATCCTGTCCTCCAGTGCTGGTTTGCTGGGCTGCATCTTCATGCCCAAGTGCTACATTATCATTCTGAGGCCAGACCTGAACACAAAAGAGAAGCTTATGACCAGAAGAAATGTGGAAATATGAGACAGTGTAATTTCCAACAGGCCAGTCCTAGAAAAAGGTCCAAATTGTTTTCCATACATTAGTGGGCTAATGATAATTTAAGGGCTAGTTGCACAATAGTCCTCCTTCTTTGTACTCTAGAATTGCAAGATTTGCAATATGTAGATTTTAAACCTGAACTGTTTTTATTAGGTATAATACCAGAAAAACCTGATAAGCAAAATATATATTTAATATTGTATGTCTTAACATCAGTGAGGATTATATTTGCACAATATTGGAAAAATTAAGAAAAACCATGAGATTAGATTGTGCAGAAATGGATAGACTTCCATTGAAAGTTAAATAGAAAGAAGATACAGAATATTATCAAACAGGAATTTATTTTACTAGTGGTTGGAAAAAAGGGGTAGAAATTAAAAACTGTAATCTGTATTGTTAAGCAAATTAAAATCCCAGACAACGTTATATTTATAAACCACTAATAAATGTAAACAATAGAAAATTAATAAAATTTATATTAAAAAAGGTATCATATCTGCCCTATGCCCTTGGATGAGCTCTGAAATGCCCCACTAAGATATTTTAAACATAACACTTGTGCAATGGAAATCTTGTGGAAATAACTATCATTTCAAGAGGGGTGGAAAAATATTTTTTTAGTTGTATGTTGCGGTTTTTTGTAATATTGGACTCAACGTCTCAACTTCATCAGTATAAGGAGAGGAGAGAAACATCTCCAGACAAATTATGGTAAAGATAATCTGGAGTATCTAACTGGTTAACTAAATTATTATGTAGAATTTACACAAGAGAGGAGTTAAAATGTATCCACATAAATTCTGAGAAAAGAATTCCTACAAAATGGCATGATGGACTTTCCCATGGATGTGATGTAAGGAAGATAGCTGAGATTTAGCATAAATACCCAGTTAGAATTGGGATAATTCATACATCTTCTGCTTGTGGACAACCCAGAGGTATCTGGGTAATCATTTTGACATGAAAATGGGCCTTGCCCAGATCTGGAAGACCTTCCTTTAATCTTCTTTAAATGGAGGTTTGGAAGCAAATCCCAAAAGTGCTTTTTAAAGAGGCAACAGGACTTTGAACTGTACAACACAGTCCTTTCAACAGTTCCAAGAAGGCTCCACATGAATTTGTACTACTCAAGTGACACTGATGACATAGATAAATCTCCAGGTGGTTTCAAAAATTCAATAAAACAGGGGTGTCAATCCGGCAATCTATGGGCCGGATGCATCACACGCAGCCCATTCCCACCCAGCTCCACAAAGGCAAAAAAATAATAATCATGATACGTGACATCAAGTTTGACACCCATGTTCTAAAAGAATGCAACTGAGCAGCTGCCTGCGAGGAGTATAATTCCTTCCATTCCCGACCATCCAGTCAGAGCTGAAGAAGCTTCTTCGATGGAAAGCAAAACGTCGTCAAAGAAAAAAATACCCATAAGAAAATCCAGTTCCCCCTTGAAAAAGGACCTTTGAGACAGTACGACCTGGATGGCTCAGAATCTCCATTGACATTTTGCAAGTAAATCCTATTCACAAAGGAAGTCATCATGAAAGAATCAGAGTAACAGAACAAAATAACAGAGTTGGAATGGACCTTGGACGTCTTCTAGTCCAACCCCCTGCTCAGGCAGGAAACACTATACCATTTCAGACACATGGTTGTCCAATCTCTTCTTAAAAACTTCTAGTGTTGGGGCATTCACAACTTCTCGAGGCAGGTTGTTCCATTGATTAATTGTCCTAACTGTCAGGAAATTTCTCCTCACTTCTAAATTGCTACTCTCCTTGATTAGTTTCCATCCCTTACTTCTTCTCTTTACCTTGAGGAGCTCAGGGACACGGCTGGTAATCAGATCTGGTTTGAAATGGGGACTTTCAACTTTGCCATATTAAATTCTGAAAATCTAAAAGCTGAAACCTCCATCTGAGCAGGGTGGAGACCAGTGATGGGATTTAAAAAAATACAACTGGTCCTGTGGGCATGGCTTGATGGGCGAGGCTTGGTGAGTGTGGCAGGGGAAGGATACTGTAAAATCTCCATTCTGTCCCCACTCCAGGGGAAGGGACTGGGACTCGGGAGGCAGAGAATAGATGGGGGTGGGGCCAGTCAGAAGTGGTATTTACCGTTTCTCTGAACTACTCAAAATTTCTGCTACAAGTTCTCCAGAACCTATCAGAACCTGCTGAATAACACCTCTGGGTGGGATATATTTTTAAGTTAAAGTTGGAGCAGGGTTTAAGTTCTACAAAAATTGGATCATGAGGAGTGAAACTTAAGAGTTCTGGACTTATTTTCCCCTCTTGTGTGAGTTTATTTTTTCAGTTGTTGCCTCAATGAATGTGTGTATGTTGTGACATTAGTGTCTTTTCAATGAGAGAGAAAAATTGGAAAGAGAAATTAAATTGGAAAGAAAAACAGCCAGAGATGTGAATTCAAAGACAAGGAAAAGGAAAGGCTGGTCTGGACCAAATAAAATAAAATAAATTTATGTTACAGCAATTAGACTTATATACTGCTCCATAATACTTTACAGCCAGTGGTGGGATGTTGTTGGTTCAAAAACTGATTTGGTAAGTGTGTGCTTTGTGTGTATGCGCAGCGGTGAAAATGGAGCATTTAGAAACTCAGCTGCTTACATTCCAATTCAGCAATGGTAAGTAAAACAGCTGAGGGGGGGGGGAATCAGCTGTGCCATGTGATTGAGATGAGCTAGAAAACAGGAAATAAAGGACAGGATAGAGCAGGGGTGGGTGGGCAGGTCCAGCTGATCCTCAGAGCTACCGTTGCATCCGAACCAATTCGAACCGGCTGAATACCACCTCTGTTTACAGCACTCTCTAGGCAGCTTACGGAGTCAGCATATTACTCCCAATAATCTGGGTCCTTGTTTTACTGACCTTGGAAAGATGAAGAGCTGAGTCAACCTTGAGCCGGTCAGGATCAAACCCCTGGCTGTGTAGGCAGAGTTTGCCTATAATACTGCAATCTAATCACTGCATCTCTATGTATATTATTGTCATCTTGGCCTCAAAGGTAGGGCTGCTAAGCTGCATTTCACCCCTAAATAAATGTTACTTTATTTTACTAAGGCTAGCTCTGAATACAAAGGAAAATCTAATAATAAAAGTAAAGTAAAAAAAATCTCACTCTTCTAAATACATTTTTTCAGGAATATAATTTACTGTATTTAAATCAATGTACATCAAAGAACAAAATGATATTCCATGGTATGGAGTGATATAAGCAAAGCTGTCTGCAGAGAAAGTGCTCTATTCTGGTTTATTTTCCTTTTATAAACCATATCACACTTTACTCAGGGGTCTTAGTCAGCCTTGCACTGATTTAATAAGTAAGATTGAAAAACCAATGAGGAAAGTGGGGCAAGATGACAGTAAAATATCAAAGCCATCTTTTGATTCCACATGACATTAAGACATTTACAGGTTTCTACAAGATGCAAAAATGAGTGAATCACTGTCCGTTTTCGGACTCCTTCATAATTGCCCTAAGATGCTTTGAGGTCCTTCCCGCCCCCTTTTCTCTTGGATTCCTTCCTGAGGCTCATGAGGTCTCAAGGATACACAATCTCTGGTTCCCCGTGACCGGTTGAAAGGTCTTTCTGAGCACCATTGTACTACCAAGGTGTTGATCATTCTCCAGGAATAGAGTAGTGAGTGTGCAAGTACTGGGAATAAGACAGGGAGGCCCAATGCTGTTTCCTTCCACCTAATACACACACACACACACCACCCAAAATGGAAATAAGCATGGAGGAGTATGGTCACTAGTATTGAAGGCCACATTGAGGTCAAGTAGGGGCAGGATAGATGCATAACCTCCATCCCACCACTCAGCATGGAGGAGTACCAAACACAAAACATGAGAGTGACCTTGCCCAGGCATCTCTGTTAATGATGAAGTGTATACAAGATAAGATACCATCCAAAAGTATGGCTGCTTTCAAGCTTTGTGGAGTTTTTAGCTAGATATCTGCTGTTCTTTTTTTTCTTTTTCTCTTAATGATTTTAAGAACATACATTGGGCATTGTCATAATGGAGTCTGAGAGGCTTCTAACTTTATTTTTATATATGTTGTTAAAATAAATGAGGCCCATCACCCAAGGATTCTACATGCTTCACAAATTCAGACATTCAAAACAAGAATCAGTACAGTGGGAGATTGCGAAGAAGATTGCAAGGTTAACAAAATCCAGGGTAGGAACCAATCACAAATCCACGCAGTGCAGAGATAGTGATCTCTTATCTCACCAATGTCTTAGGTGCACAATGAAGTGTTCAAAACTCTTCAAAAAGCAGCACCGTGGGGACCTTCTGGATCTCACAGGGAATCATGTCTGCTTCCTCAGCAGTCACTAATTGAAACTTCTCCCAATTCACACCACCAGACCTTGCCCCAGGCATCCTGACAATTTCTGCCCAGGTCAGGATAAATGTAAGCAATTCCACCCTTCACATAGCCTGAATAATCCTTTTGGGTGGCTCAGCAGAATTTCTGAGGTGATATAAATATGGCTGCAGCACGGATATCAGAAGACAGGATGAGGGTGGAAAAATATTGCTGTTTCACTACCCTTATACATCAGTATAGTATCCTCCTTCTCCAGATAAGAAACATAATCCCAAGAGAAAAACTGACCCAGAGACATCAGGAACACAGGGACTCAAAACCGCATCTTCCAAGAACTTGGCAAATTTTTGAGAAACACACACACCCTCACCACCCTCCAGACCTTCCGCACTGCCCTTAAAATCTGGCTATCCCGGCAGGCCTGGGGTTAAAGACTCTAACCCCTACTCGAATTGTATGACTGTTGAGTTCTTAAATGATGTTGTGTCTTTATGTTGTAAATTGTTTGTCCTTCCCCCCACCTTTGAACTGTGAGCCGCCCTGAGTCCCCCCAGGGAAAAGGGGGGGGAAATAAAGTGAAAACTAAAACTAAAACTAAACTAAACAATCTCAGAGATCAATTGGCCAAAGGAGCCCAAACTCCACTATGACATCCACATAGAAAGAAGGACCACCAGGTTCCCCCAAAGAGTTTTCTGAGAGGATGTGACAAGAAATAAACATCACAGACTTCTGTTTGTTCAGTAAAGTAAAAAATAAACTTCAAAATCTAAAGTTTCTCGTGTTTGACACAAATATGGAAGCACAATCAAAAGTGCATCAGGGATAAAAATATATCCACTCTATAACTTTCTCCCTATTAGCCATATGGTACAGTCCACAGTCTGGCATTTTTGTTTTAGTCAACTCTCATCCAAAAATGGTTATTTCTAAAAAAAAAAAAAGGATGGGAAATAAAATTTCATTTCCATCACAAGAAATCCGCCTCAGTTAGAATTCATATATAGAGATCTAATACAAAAGAAAACCCCAAACAGGTCCTACTCTTAACATTAGACAAGGTTCAAGAGTCCTGATTACTTAATTGAAATTAGTAGACAGAATTAGAGTTAACTGCCACCAACTTAGGCTAATCTCCATATCATCTCTGGCTGATGTTGTTTCCAGTGCTCTCTGGGGACAAAATACATCATTGAAGGACAGCAGAAGACATTATCTGGATTTTTAACTATATCTTCCTCCAGCATCACTTTCTGGACATGTCCTGGCAGGAAGGATCACAACCACTACAGAATAGTGCCCCAAGGGGTGTATTTGTGATTTTTCACTGAGATGCAGCTGTCCTTTACACATGGACAAAGTTCAGGATCCCAAGAGGAAAAGTTGTTTCACATTGTAATTTTCACAATTTTGGTCTTCTTCTGCTATTTCTTGCCTTTGATGTAAACATCAGACTGAAGGAACATGAAAGAGATCTTGCATCAGAAAAGAATCAATGGCTCTGATTATGTTGTGTGGCACAAGATAAAGGACAGGCATAAAAGACATCTCTTTCTCTCCTTTCTAGGTGAAGCTCAGTTTCCTTCTCCCTGAATTAGGAAAGCCACTGCCATTTCCATCTCATGAGGATACTTTGAATTCTTCTAACTCTTTTTCTTCTTTACAACAGGAAGGGGATTAATTCAGCCCTATGAATAATGCACCTACTGCTTCTGCTTCTCTGGCTTCTGATGTCCCAGCCAGTCTCTGGGAAGCTTAAAATAAAGTGTCCTCTGAATTTGGAGCACCGGGATGAAAAAAGACCAAGGAGCTTTTACAGGCCAGGAGACCATCTCGTTTCTATGATTACTACTGCAACAAAAACAGTGCATGCAATAACATTTCCTTTCAACAGGGCTCCTTCTATTCAGGCAAACTTGTAAGTCATTCAGTGTGATGTAGTTGCGTGCCCTCCATTTCTGCTTCTAATGTTCTCCTTCTTTTTTTCGTATTGCACTTATTCCTCTGTTGCAGAAATTGGCTACTTTCCCAAATCATTTTGATTTCCATGGTTTCTCTCTTTTGTCATATTTGGGGGAAGACACTCAAATATAAAAATGTGGGCAGAATAACTGTGAAAGAAATCCAGATTATATAACTTTCCCAGATCAATCCTGTGTTATCACTTGAATGTTTTTAGTTAAAAGTAATGGATTGCTGCTGCTGTTGCCCTGCATATTTCCATATTTATATAATTGATTATTCATATTCAATATTGAATACATAAGAATAGTGGATGGTTTTATATATATAAATAGTCTCTTGCTTTTATGATGGTTCTACTTTAATCCTAGTAACTGAGCAGATAAAAAATAGTACTGTGAAAATAATGGTATGTTTGTGGTTCTTAAACATAGTGGAAAACCATTTAAATCCCATATTTCCAACATTCATTAAAAGGAAATGGTGAATAGATGACTGTCATTTGCATTTGATTTGGGGTCAATATTAGCTTAAGAATTGAATATTTTGTGGAGACAGAGGACCTAATTGAAAAAAGTATTTTATTACTGATGATGATAACATGAACTCTTTTTTAATTAGTAACCCTTCTGATACAACAACATTTCTACAGTACATTTTTAATGTTCAAGTGGCCAACAAGACACCTTGGCTTCCAGGAAATCTCACACTTGGTTACAACATTCATGACAACTATTTGAACACACTTGGCACTTCAGATGCCTTGCTGGACATACTCTCAATTGGAAAAGCGAATGTTCCCAACTACAGCTGTGGAAGGAAGGACAACATTTTGGTCCTTGTTGATACAGCTGCTGCTGATATCTCGATTGAGGTGTCAAGATTAGGAGGCATCTACAAAGTCCCCCAGGTATGTATGTACATCTTCTATTGGTAAATTGAGATGAATAATAGTTGCATGAGTTATAGATCCAACCATATCTTCTTTTTGAAAATTTAGAGCTGCTTGTCACTGAGGCCATTTTAAGTGCGATAGTTAGGGACTGATGCACGGGAGGTAAGGATCAAAGCAGTCATAACCTCTCATGTTATCATCAGCATTGCTCTGGGTCTTCTTCAAATTTGGGCAGGTTACGAGAGGTTCTATGTACAATCAAAAGGTTTTCTGTACAAATGAATGGTGCAGCAGAGATGGTAAGCTCATGTTTTGTGATATTTTCAGGTTCATAAAATGAATCCAAATGGATTATCTTACCTAGAACTGATAAAACACATGTCTTATGAATGCGTAGGGACCATAACATTAATTAACCACTTTATATTTTTAAAAATTACAAGCATACAAACATGTCCACTATTTTTACTTCAAAAATATTCATGCTGAAATTCATCATAAAAGGGTTGAAGAGCAATAGAGACCCTGGAGAGGACTTTTTAACATCTGAAATATTTACAAAACTAGTTTCCAGTTGGACTGAAGGTAGCATTAGTAGTCTATACATATTAAAATAGGAATAAAAAGGAACCTAGTAATTACAGACCATCCATCTTATAAATATTAAAACTAAATATGTGCTAAGGTCCTCTTTGAGTAGAGTTGAGAGTTGGGAAGATGGCAAGTATATCCCTGCAGAATAACAAGCAAGCGTTAGGCAAAATCAATGTTCTATTCACAATAGCTAATCTTTTTTTCCCCAAAAAGTTTTTTATTTTTATTTTTTAACATACATGTAACCCAAAATATACCATTATATCTTAAAAACTTTTTAAAAAAAATATTCAATGATATATCAATTCCTCTTGCTATTAAGCCCCCTCAATTTTATTTGCTCTTTTGCTTTCCATACACCATATAATAGTTTATTTCATCTTCAACTCTTCTCCTCTCCCTCTCTCCTCCTCCCTACCTCCTTTCTTGCCTCTGCCATTTCTCTCTTCTCTACTTCCCCTTGCTCTCTTCCTCTCCCTCTTTCCACACCTTCCCTCTCGCCTTCCTCCCTTCTGCTTCCCTCTCTCCTCTCTCTTTCCCTCTCTTTTCACCATTCCAGTCTCTATTTTGCATGGTGTATTTCAGTGTTTGAGCAAACCTCATTCAATATCAGTGGCATTAATAATTATATTCCAAAAAAACTATTTTCCATATTACTAATTTTATATACCTTCTCCTTTTAAATTGTTTCTGATGATTGATGAGGAAACAAGTGGAACTAGTATATAGGTATATACTTGTTCCACTTGTTTCCTCATCAATCATCAGAAATAATTGTTATCTCCCTTTTTTTATCTTAATGCAACATTGTAACAGACAAAAGAGAAAAACATTAAGGAGGAATTGATTGCTCTAAAGAAAGAAAGAACCCAGACTTTTAACCATGATGAAAGCTCTTTCTACATGCACTTGCTTGAGAGGGAGGTATGGGCTCAAAGGAGCTGTAAGATGTAGTATATTGGTACTTATCAAGGGGTAAGACAAGAGTGCATACTTGAAACATTTTTATTCAGTCTAGATATGAATGAATTATCAGATCTAATGAAAGAACCTGATACACATATGACTAAGAAGATAACTATATTATCAGCAGATGTTATCTCACAACCATTGTACCATATTTTTCAAAAATCCCGGCACACTAGGGAACTGCCAGATAATTGAAAAAGAGCTGATCTGGTTTCCATCTTCAAAAAAGGAAAATAAAAACAGACCCAGGAAACTACAGATCAATCAGCTGAACATCAATACCTGGGGAGATACTGGAGGGGGGAAAACAGATCTGTGAACATGTAGAAACAAAGTTATAACTAATAAACTGCATGGGGATTGTTAACAATAGATCATGTCAAATCAATTTTATTTCATTCTTTGACAAAATGACTAAATTATTAGACCAGCAAAATGCTGTGGACATAGTATATTTAGACTTCAGCAAGGCATTCAACAAAGTAGATCACAATCTACTTCTTGGTAAACTAGACAAATGTGGGATAGTCAGCATCACTACCAGATTTCTAACTGGCTGTTTTCTAACCATACTCAATGAGTAGTCCTTAAATTTGAGAGTTAAAATATATCAATGCTAGAACAAACCAAATCACACCATCTAAAAATATTTTGGGATTGGGTAAAAGTACTTCAGCTCTGCGCTACAAAGCTGATTTTGGAATTTGTACAATATGTTCTATTTCTAAAAGCAGACATATAATTATTGATGCAAAATGAAAGAGTAAAAAACTGAAAAACTTCCAATCGTGTGTCTTTTAGAACAACAGAAGAATTACAATTAAAGCCATTTTGAACTGTACCACTGACAAATTATACAAGGAGCTGTTGTCTCCCTGTCTCTTGTACAACTGGAAAATGGGCTAGAAAGATTTCTACAAAAACAATCTGGGATATTCAGAGTTTGAGGGGGATCAGTATCTTGGATTGCCGATTAGATTAATGATCTGTTGGCATCCTTCTATTAAAACAACATATTTCTTTTGTGATCAAAATAAAAAAAAATACATATAATCTGTCTCTTTATTTGACCAAAACATTTCAATTGACAGGTCTGATTGTGGTCAGTAATAAGGGTGATACTGAAATATGATTTGCATTCTTTTTTCTTATTCTTTTAACTTTATTTTCTTTTTACTATTGTTTTTATTCCTTTTATGTTGTATCTTCATGTGTCTTAATGATAAATCTACAGTAAATTATTTGAAAATGCTTATGAGAACCAAATTGGATTTTTGTAAAGCTACTAGGAATTGATCTCACCCTGAATTTAAAACATTATTCTTTCTTGCTTTTTAGATGAATTTTGAATTATTTTCAGAGTCATTGCATGATAAAGGTTATTTGCCATTTCACCACTCCCTGTTCCCCAAAAAAGGCTTCTTCTCAGAAATTGTTCAAGTGCTTCTCCATTTCAGATGGACCTTGATTGGTCTCTTTGCTTCAGACACAGAGAACGGAGAGAATTTCATGAGGAATTTTAATCCTTTGCTTGTCAAGAGTGGAATTTGTGCTGTTATAAAACAACAAATCTCAACAACTCGACCTACAGCATCCCTCAGGGAAGCCCTCTCTAAGTGGAGACAAGTCAACGTCTATGTTCACTACATAGAATACAAAGGCATTTGGGAAAGACTTCTTACTTTCCAATTAATATTTGATGGTTTGTCAGGACCCATTGAAGGGAAAGCATGGATCACAACAGTCATTGGAATATGGCCAGTGAACATGAGTGTTATCAAATATGTGAATACCATATGGACCCTTGGTATGGTAAGGAAGAAAAGACCAATGAACGATGTGTTTATACAAGAATTCTTTGTGGAGGACACGCATGGACAGGAAATCTTTAGTTGTTCCTTTTCAAAGCACATCTTTTCTGTCAAAGGGAGGAGAAGATGCACTCAGAAGGCACCATTGGAAACAAAAAATAAACGAAATATGCATCAGATCATCAATCACCACCGTTTTTACAGTACCATTAAGACTCTGGCTTTTGCCTTGAAAGCTGCATATTCCTCCAGATCCAGGAGGAGAAGGAAGGAGGGCACAGACAGTTTTAGGGCCTCAAGGCTGCAGCCATGGCAGGTGTGTGGTTTCAACAAGGAGCCATTCAACTTAGTTCCTTTTGCCAAGGAACCCAAAGGAGAAGGAGGGGAACCAACAGGTTTGGCCAATCTAAGCACTGAGGGCATAATGTTCCAAAGAGATGGAAATATGACAGATACAGTTTAGTATGAAACAAGGGTAAATTTACAATCAGAATCACAATAGAGCTGGAAGGGACCTTCAAGGTCTGCTAATCCTGTCTGTGTAGTTTTATGATTAGCATTGTATAATTTTACCTTGATATATTTGAGGGAGAATATTAGACCAGGGTACACCAACTATGAACCTATTCAGGTTCTATTGGCCTATTCAGAACTGGGCCATGTGAGTGGTGGGCCAGCATTCATGTGCACATGCAGTTCTACTCATACAAACTGTGGGCCAGCGCGCCTGAATACACACGGCTTTAATCATGAGAATGAGGGGTCGGAGCACATGTGGATGCACACCAGCCCACCACTTGTGTGGCCCAGTTCCTCTCTCCCCACCAGCCAGGCCACCAAGCCACAAAGGTTAGGGACTGCCACCTTAGACTACATAGCCTTAAAGTCTCTGATTCACTGGCTCAACATCCTTTTGGGATGTTTTTCCTTTCATTCAGCCACTATCTCCCAATTTAGTTTATCTTACAATATCCCTCACTCGGGGACAGCAATAAACAGAGCTTAAGCTTCTGTGCAATATCTCAATTATTGAAAGGGTACTGTATCCACCCTTCCCTAACTAAGAGGTTGGTTGAATCCCTTCTGCTTTTCTGCTCACATAGACCTTCTACTTGACATTCACTTCCTGAGATTCTTATGGATGCATAAGATGCTCTCTTTCCGTAACCATCGCATTGCTGATTCACGTTTAGTTTTCAATAAAGTACTAATTGGGAAATGATCTTTACAAAGTTTGATAACCCTAATCCTTCTTGGGCTGCATTCAGTTTTTCTTTTCTATTTACCAGGCTTTGTATTTCTTTATCTTTTAAGTCCTATTTGGAGGTTTTATTCAGCCTATTTTGATCCGTCTTGAATTTTCTTGATTTCAGATATCTAGTTTAATGAAAAAAAAGACTAGGGGTAACATGGTAGCAATGTTTATTGGTAGGGCTTCCAGAAAGAAGAGGGAGTCAGCCTATACTCCAAAGCCCTGAAGGCAGAACAAGAAGGCAGCAATGGGTGGAAACTAATCAAGGAGAGAAGCAACCTAGAACTAAGGAGAAATTTCCTAACAGTTAGAACAATCAATCAGTGGAATGGCTTCTTCCAGAGGTTTTGGGTCCTCCATCACTGGAGGTTTTTAAGAAGAGATTGACAGCCAAATGTCTGGAACGGTATATTCTTCCTGAGCAGGGTGTTGGCCTAGAAGACCTTCAAGGTCCCTTCCAACTCTGTTATTCTCTAATTCTGTAAGATGTACCTTTAGACATTCACTTGGATGTAAGTTCTCACTTGGTAGCCATACAATTCATTTTCATCCAAAGCATCCATTATTATGAAATTAATTATATTATTATCAAATAAAATAAAATAAAAATAGTACTAATTGATTATAATCAGTGAAGTAGACATCTAAAATAATATGAGAACCATACAATGAAATCTTAATTTATGGATTGCACTGTAGCTGCTGTTTACAGCTTTGTTCTTATATGAGCTACCATAGTTTAACTAGTTGCTAAAAATCAGATAATTTTGTACCTGATTTTATTTAAGCACTTTTGTCCATCAGGTAATCAGGTAAGCTTTTATAGAAGCTTTGTATTTTTGAAACAAATATAATTTTAAAAAGAGTTTTATCCACTTAATTATCATACCATCCAATCCTCATTTTACTAGATTCCTAATCATCACACAATATGAGTTTGTTCATTAATACTTGGCTGAAATCATTGCATTCCCTCAATCTGTTAAAACGTATAGTCAGAGGACTAAATAATGGGCAGAGAAATAAATTCAGAAACTTCTCAGGCTGTAAAAAGAGTTGGTGGGGTATTTGTACTTTTAAATATGCAGTGTTGACTCAAGCCACTCGGATAAATAAATAAATGTTACCTTAATTTAGCCTTACAAAAAAAGTAGAATTAGTTTATTGGTTCTGTTTCCCATTAGTCTACCTGCTAGAAGATTAACCTGGCAATTTTTTTGTGACAAGTCTAGGCTTTCTGGTAATCATCCTGTTCTTTCCAAATGAGGTTATGAATATTCCCTTTGACCAACTTATTTCTGACCTGCTTTTGAATGTTCCCTATATGTCAAATTTTGTCAATTATATTTTTTCAATACATACATTGTCAATATATAATTGATAAATTTTGCTGAACTCGTCTTTTTCACCTTGTTCTTTTGATTGTTGTAAAACTTGTTATCCCATATAATAATATTTGCAAGTTAGAACTCTGTACAAGAAAGTTTCAGATGAGAACAGACAAAAGGAATAAATTGTCAAGTTTACTATTTTGAAAATCCCTGGATGTTCCCATTCTAGTTCCATCCCTTTCTGGAAAAGACTGAATACATCAACTTTTCTGAATGTGACCTGTACTGGACCAAAATGGAGATTTAGCAGCTGATCTGGACATCACCAGCTGGGTGTTTTTCACAAAGGGGAGTTTCTTCTTTGACAGACTGCTATTTTTTGAAAGACAGAGACTTATCATAGTTCAACCTTATCTGTCACGGCTAATTTCAGTCAACAGGGTGAGAGAAATTTTGATGTCTTTTCTCTATTTTCCAAAGGTGATTTTCCAAACCCATTTTCATTGGGGGGAGGGAAGGGAGGTGCGGTTTTAGGGGGAGTGGGGAGGGGGGAAAATAATATGTGTTAGATCTTAAAGCACATGATTGTACTTGTATACTGTGGCTCTTTAACGTCAGGGTAAAAATAGGACAAGCTGAACATATCGATAGTTAATAGAAATATACCGAAGGGAGGAGTAGAGTGAAAGAAGAAAGAGGGGTAGAGAGGGTGGGAGAGAGGATTGGAGGTAGGAGGAGAAGGACGGGAGGGAATGTAGTGAGAGAGAGGAGTGTTAGAGGGGGAGGGGAAGTAGGAAGTAGAGGGGAATGTTGGAAGGAAGAATGAAAGTTGGAGTGGGGTGAAAGAGGGTGTATGGTGGGTCAAGGTGGTATATTGGGTTTGTATTTTGCGGGGTATTGTTTACAAAAGGGAAGGCTATGTTTATTATTCAATGTTATATGCCCCGGTTATACACAGTATAAATGTGATTGTATGGAATGAAATGGAAATAAACATATATTTTTTTTAAAAAAAAGAAATATCTCTTTCTAACACAGAGTTTATCCAGGTTGCACCTGCTGCAGCAAAATATCATAGAGTTACCCTTTTTGAGGGACATGTATTCATGACCTCACCTTTTTCTCATATCACAGAGTTCTAGAAATAGAACAGTCACTTTTAGTCCTATTTCAACAGCATGTCAGCATGCCAGGAGGCTAATGCTAACATATTTTCTTTGTAATTCCTTGTTTTTCTCCCAAGGCCCTTCCTCAGTCCAAATGTGCGGAGAAATGTCATCCTGGATTTGTCAAGCAAGCTCGAGAAGGAGAGCCGATTTGCTGCTATGACTGCATTCCTTGTAAAGGAGGGACCATCTCCACTCAGGAAGGTGGGATGCACTCAAGATAATGGAAGGGCTTGTTGAAAAGGGATTCATCCAGAGCATTTTCATGGAACTGCATGTTAAAAAAAAGCTTGAAGCTCAACTACTTTCTTATTTTTTTTTCAAACTGCACAATTTGTGATCTGAAGGGATAATTTAAAAAAAAAACACTCAGAAAGAGGAGCTAGATAGAGATAGGAGCACGTGGAAGATTACTCAAGCTTTAATACTGCCAGAGAAAATATGTCTTCTACTTTTTATTTTGGATCTGTCCCTGTGAACACCTGGGTTCCATGAAACTTGAGGAATTGCCTTAGGAGCACCTTCTGTAAGGATTATTGTAATACCCTTTAGGATCATTGAGAAGGTGTCCATGATGAGTTGATGCAGACAGTTATGGCTGCAGTTCATTACATATAAATCATCACTTCTGCCTTTAGTCATTCCAGATGATTTGCTGGACTAGCTTTCTCTGCCAGCCAACAAGATTTAACAAGAGGCTCATCCTCTGGATCCAGTATATTAAAAAATGCCATCTGACATGATTCAGGATGTTTTCCTAGAAAGATTTTTACTTTTTCAAATGACAGAGGAAATCACTCATGTCCTAGGACTTCCTCCACTTTGTAAACCTTAGCAGTAGAGATAGAGAAATTGGGTTAAGGTTACAATTATATTCTTAATTTCTCTTGCTCTACTTTTAACAAAATATTCTGTGAAAAGGCTAGTGGTGTCAGCTATTATTCTAGTCTAGAAAGATTAGTTAATTCATTGTCACTTTTAATAATGTACGTTTACCTTACACTGGAACTCATTTTATCCCTAGGTCTTCTATTTATTACATAAACTATTAGAAATACAGCTTTTTTTTTAAAAAAATGGTATGCTTATCTGTTTCTGTGCAGATGTTAATAAATGAATCTTGGGAAACTTCCAAGTATCAGTGGTTGTCCCAAGAAGATATTTCTAGAAATGTAAAAGAACAGAATTTTAAAGAAATGTTTTTTTCCAGATACAGAAAAATGCATCAAGTGTCCAGATAATAAATATCCAAATGAGGACAGAATCCAATGTATCCCCAAAGCTATAACCTTCCTGTCTTATAAAGAACATCTGGGCATCCTCTTGGTCTCTTTTGTCATACTCTTGTTCCTAATCACAAGCCTTGTCTTAATCATTTTCATAAAATACAGAGAAACTCCCATTGTCAAAGCCAACAACCGGGACCTCTCCTATATCCTCCTGGTCTCTCTCCTGCTTTGCTTCTTGTGTCCTCTTCTCTTCATTGGTCAACCAACAAAAACCACCTGCCTTCTCCGACAAATGGTTTTCAGTATCATCTTCTCAATTGCCATTTCTTCTCTCTTGGCTAAAACTATAACCGTAGTGCTGGCTTTCCTGGCCACAAAACCAGGAAACAGAGTAAAGAAGTGGCTGGGGAAGAGCTTGGCTAACTCCATCATCTTTTCTTCTTCTGCTATGCAAATTATCATATGCTCCATTTGGCTGGGAGTTTCTCCTCCATTCCCTGACTCTGACTTCCACTCCCAGTCTGGAAAGATCATCCTGCAATGCAATGAAGGCTCTGTTGTCATGTTCTACATCACTCTCAGCTACCTGGGCTTCCTGGCTGCCATCTGTTTCACGGTGGCTTTCCTGGCCAGGAATCTGCCTGGTGGCTTCAATGAAGCCAAGCTGATCACTTTCAGCATGCTGGTCTTCTGCAGTGTCTGGATGACTTTTGTGCCCACCTACCTGAGCACCAAAGGAAAACACATGGTGGCTGTTCAGGTCTTCTCCATCCTGTCCTCCAGTGCTGGTTTGCTGGGCTGCATCTTCATGCCCAAGTGCTACATTATCATTCTGAGGCCAGATCTGAACACAAAGGAGAAGATTATGACCAGAAGAAATGTAGAAATATGAGACAGTGTAATTTCCAACAGGCCAGTCCTAGAAAAAGGTCCAATTTGTTTTCCATACGTTAGTGGGCTAATGATAATTTAAGAGCAAGTTGCACAATAGTCCTCCCTCATTGTACTCTAGAATTGCAAGATTTGCAATATGTAGATTTTAAACCTGAACTGTTTTTATTAGGTATAATAAGTAAAGTATATATTTAATATTGTATGTCTTAACAGCAGCGCAGATTATATTTGCACAATATTGGAAAAAATAAGAAAAACCATGAGATGAAGAGATAATTAGGAAGATATTAGATTGTGCAGAAATGGATAGACTTCCATTGAAAGTTAAACAGAAAGAAGATACAGAATATTATCAAACATGGAATTAATTTTACTAGTGGTTGGAAAAATCTACATGGGGCTGCCCTTGAAGAGCATCCGGCGACTTCAGCTAGTCCAGAACGCGGCCGCGCGAGTGATTATGGGCGCACCACGGTTCGCCCATATTACACCAATCCTCCGTGAGCTGCGCTGGCTACCTGTGGATCGTCGGGTGCACTTCAAGGTCTTACTTACTACCTATAAAGCGCTCCATGGTAGTGGATCTGACTATTTGAGAGACCGCCTCCTGCCAATCACCTCCCTGCGTCCCATCAGATCGCACAGAGTAGGCCTCCTCCGAATTCCATCCGCCAGTCAGTGCCGACTGGCGACTACGCGGAGGAGAGCCTTCTCTGATGCAGCTCCGACATTATGGAACAACCTCCCCGTGGAGATCCGTACCCTCACCACAGTCCAGGCCTTCCGCACAGCCCTCAAGATCTGGCTATCCCGTCAGGCCTGGGGATAGGATTATTTCTCACCCCGCCCGAATGTTGAGTGAATGTTGTATTTTTATGGTTTAATTTCTTTTAATCACGATTCTTTTTTTTTCAAGTCTTGTCTTGCACTCCCTTCCCTTCATTGTTGTAAGCCGCCCTGAGTCCCCTCAGGGAAAAGGGCGGCATATAAATCCTTAATAAAATACTAAAAAATACTAAATACTAAAAAGGGGTAGAAATTAAAAACTGTAATCTGTATTGTTAAGCAAATTAAATACCCAGACAACATTATCTTTATTAACCACTAATACATGTAAACAATAGAACATTAATAAAATTTATATTAAAAAAGGTATCATATCTGCCCTATGCCCTTGGATGAGCTCTGAAATGCCCCACTAAGATATTTTAAACATAACACTTGTGCAATGGAAATCTTGTAGAAATAACGATCATTTCAAGTGGGTGGGAAAATATTTTTTTAATTGTATGTTATGGTTTTTTGTAATATTGGATTCAACATCCCAACTTCATCAGTAGAAGGAGAGGAGAGAAACACCTCCAGACAAATTTTGGTAAGGATAATTTGGAGTATCTAAGTGGTTAACTAAATTATTATGTAGAACTTACACAAGAGAGGAGCTAAAATGTAACCTCATAAATTCTGAGAAAAGAATTCCACCAAATGGCATGATGGACATTCCCATGGATGTGATGGAAGGAAGATAGCTGAGATTTAGAATAAATACCCAGTCAGAATTGGGATAATTCATACACGTTCTGCTTGTGGACAGCCCAGAGGTATCTCGGTAATCATTTTGACATGAAAATGGGCCTTGGCCAGATCTGGAAGACCTTCCTTTAATCTTCTTAAATGGAAGTTTGGAAGCAAATCCCAAAAGTGCTTTTTAAAGAGGCAAGGGGACTTTGCACTGTACAACACAGTCCTTTCAATAGTTCCAAGAAGGCTCCACATGAATTTGTACTACTCAAGTGACACGGGTGACATAGATAAATCTCCAGGTGGCTTCAACAATTCACCAAAACAGGGGTGTCAAACCGGCGGTCTACGGGCTGGATGCATCACACGCAGGCCATGCCCACCCAGCTCCACAAAGGCAAAAAGAAATCGTTATACTTGACATCAATTTTGACACCCATGTCCTAAAAGAATGCAACTGAACAGCTGCCTGCAAGGAGTATAATTCCTTCCATTCCCGACCATCCAGTCAGAGCTGAAGAAGCTTCTTGGATGAGAATCAAAACGTCGTCCAAGAAAAAATACCTATAAGAAAGTCCAGTTGCCTTTTGAAAAAGCACCTTTGAGACAGTAAGACTTGGATGGCTCAGAATCTCCATAGACACTTTGCAAGTAAATCCTATTCACAAAGGAAGTAATCATGAAAGAATCCTACTTATTCTTAGATGTAGCAGGGATATGGCTGCCTATATCTTTCTTATTGGCGGTATCATGACTGTATCTTCCTAACATTGAAGAAATTCTCTGCCTTTCTCATCTACTTTTTGGATCTGAAGTAATATGCAGCACTTAAGGTCTATGCCACAATCCATACTGTGAGGTTAATGAGTGCACGCTCAGCAAACTGGTTGTTATACCAGTTGAATCCCACCACTGCTGAGATCCCCCTTTTAGGCTGCCCATAAATGTTCCATGTCAATTTCAGCTTTTGTCACCTAGTCCCTTTTCAGGAACTGATCAGGAGAGTTTGGAAAGGAAGGGGGTCTATTGTGGTTTGACGACTTCAGCAGATTGTGAGAGATATTGTGTGCTTGGCTTTATTTGGTCAGTTTCTACTTACTCTCTGACTTAGTTGGGAAAAGGAGGTACCTGTATTCTGCTAGAGAGCCCTCCCAAGCACGTATGTCACTTGGTGACTGAGGTGGGAGGGAAAAATAGAACAGAACAGAGTAACAGAACAAAATAACAGAGTTGGAAGGTACCTTGGAGGTCTTCTAGTCCAACCCCCTACTCAGGCAGGAAACACTATACCATTTCAGACACATGGTTGTCCAATCCATTCTTAAAAACCTCTAGTGTTGGGGCATTCACAACTTCTGGAGGCAAGTTATTCCACTGATTAATTGTTCTAACTGTCAGGAATTTTCTCCCCACTTCTAAGTTGCTACTCTCCTTGATTAGTTTCCATCCCTTACTTCTTCTCTTTACTTCAGGAGCTCAGGGACACGGCTGGTAATCGGATCTGGTTTGAAATGGGCACTTTCAACTTTGCCATATTAAATTCTCAAAATCTAAAAGCTGAAACCTCCACCTGAGCAGGGTGGAGACCAGTGATGGGCTACCCTTGAAAAGCGTTCAGAGACTGCAGTTAATTCAGAAGCGGCCACACGGGCGATATTGGGTGCGCCAAGGTACACCCACGTTATACCTGTCCTCTGTGAGCTGCACTGGCTACCAATTTGTCTCCAGACTCAATTCAAGGTGTTGGTTATTACCTTTAAAGCCCTACATGGCTTAGGGCCAGGATACCTTCGAGACCACCTGCTGCCACAGACCTCCCAGCGGCCAGTAAAATCCTACAGATTGGGCCTCCTTCAGATGCCGTCAGCCAAACAGTGTCAGCTGGTGGGCCCTCGGAGGAGAGCCTTATCTGTGGCTGCTCTGGAACCAGCTCCCCCCGGAAATCCGGACCATACCCACTCTCATGGCCTTCAGGAAAGCTGTAAAAACTTGGCTGTTCCGGCAGGCCTGGGGCTGTTGACCTTACTGTTGAGGTCCAGCCCCGACAAGAATAAATGTATGAGGGTCTTTGTTGTTTTTAAATTGTTTTCTTTTATCATTATGTGTCTTTTCTTATATTTTTTGTAAGCCGCCCGGAGTCCTTCGGTATTGGGCAGCATATAAATATATTTAATAAATAAATAAATAAATAAATGATAAAAAAACAATAAAATAAATAAAAAATAAAAATAATAAAATAAATAAATGAATAAATAATAAAATAAATAATAAAATAAATAATAAAATTAATAAATAAATAATAAAATAAATAAATAAATAAATGAATAAATGAATAAATGAATAAATGAATAAATGAATAAATGAATAAATGAATAAATGAATAAATGAATAAATGAATAAATGAATAAATGAATAAATGAATAAATGAATAAATGAATAAATGAATAAATGAATAAATGAATAAATGAATAATAAAATAAATAAAATAAAATACTACTGGTTCTGTGGGCATGGCTTGATGGGCGTGGCTTGGTGGCCATGGCAGAGGAAGGTTACTGCAAAATCCCCATTTACTCCCGATCAGCTGGGACTCGGGAGGCAGAGAATAGATGGGGGTGGGGCCAGTCAGAAGTGGTATTTACCGTTTCTCTGAACTACTCAAAATTTCTGGAACTGGTTCTCCAGAACTGGTCAGAACCTGCTGAATACCACCTCTGGGTGGGACATATTTTTAAGTTAAAGTTGAAGCAGGGTTTAAGTTCTACAAAAACTGGATCATGAGGTGTGAAACTTAAGAGTTCTGGACTTTTTTTTTCTTTTCTCCCTGTGTGAGTTTATTTTTTCAGTTGTTGCCTCAATTAATGTGTGTATGGTGTGACATCAGTATATTTTCAGTGAGAGAGAGATAATTGGTGTGAAATGATGCAGTGATTGCATTACTGGTAGCTGAGGCCTCAAACCACCAAGTGGGAAATCTTGAATGGGAAGAGTGCTGGGAAATTTATATAGGATGCAACTGTTGAACATCTTTTTGCACCAGAGATGGGATTTTTAAAAAATCTTTGAAGAAAATGAGTGAAATAGCCTTAGTGAGTGATCCCATCCTGGTTTGTCCAACACAGCCAAACAGCATAAGGAGAAGTTATCTTCCTCTCTCTTCTTCCCCTCCTCCAAGAAATGGGATTCTGGAAGAAAAGGACAGTCCTGGTTTTCATCTCATCTCTGAGGAAGCAATGTTTGAAACTCATTCAAGGGAAAATGGTAGAAATCTGCTATAGGTATGGGTGGGAATGTCATTTTAAAGCTCCCGCACAGCAATTTGGGCAACCAAATTGGGCAATTGGAACTTTTGCAACTCAACCTTGTGAAAACCAACAATTACCAGTAGCGTGCTGTGTTGTTTATGTGTTACAATCAAATATCTCTATGCATGCACTTGGGTTTTGTCTGTCTTCTTTCTGATCCATGAGGTCCTCCCACCCATAATTACCCCCATCACCCAGTCTACACCTAGCAAGAGAGCTTCTCCCCAGGAGAGAAAGTTTCCATGCTCCATGCGTAGAAGCAAGAACTACTTTCCTGCAGCTGGTCACAACTGAGTAAAGCTGTAGAGACAGACCTGAGAATGCCCAATAACATGAATGTGAAATCTGGATGGGCACATAATAACAGACTTGGCACTACTGGGCATTGGTGTGTGGTGTATGGTGCATGTGTATGTGTATATATAATAGATGCTGGTGTTGTACAGCAATGCTTAATTATTGTCTTTTTGATAGGCTTCAATAGGAACTTATAAGGAGTACTGCAGTCCCTTCAGGAGATATTGAGAATTACAAACACTGAGCCTGTTTAAACCAAGGATGGCAGGCATCGTCACCAGCCCAAATGCTTGTCTGATTTTCTTCTGTGTTTCTTCCTCTTGCTGACCACTGCAAATACCAATCTGACCTATCTGCATTTAATCTACCAAATTTCTTTCACTGAACAGCAGTACCACTGATTGAATTTATACTAGGACTGATGGTGCAACCTTGGCCAGATTTGTTTCATGGAAGTGGGGGATAATGGAAAATGGTATTGAACTGTATGCTTGGGATTATTAGTATGCTTTGATTTATTATGTGCAGTTATTATTCATGTGCATTGTGTCTCCAGTATAGAAATGGGCAAACTGGGTTTTAGCAAATCTAATCAAGTGAAGTCTTCAGAAGATTATGAGACCTGCATTTGTTGGGGTCATTTTCCCTGTGTTTTCCATGTCTTAATCATTTTCCTCCTACAAAAATGTTCTGCTCCAAAGAACAGAGAGATTGCATGATTGGGAGCATGCTAAGTAAATAGCAAGCATTGCTTTCTATCTGGACCTATCTATCTAGTTTCTTCTCTACAAAGATCAGTCTCTTCCAAGCGATTATGCTGCAAACTAATAAAAAGTACAATTGTCAGTAGCACACCTATTTACAAAATTGCCTATTTCCTTGTGTAAAATATATTCTATTTTTGCAAACAGACACAAAAGAAGGGATTGAGAGATTATAGGAAGACCTGTCCATGCCATTTTATTATGCCTCTTTCTTGACCCTCCAATGAACTCAGGCACACCAAATGATTGGAGAAAATTGATACTCCATCATTGTAAGCAAGATCAGGTCTCAAATCTCAATGTCTGGGATTACATGGAGTCTACCAGGATATTTGCATTGTGAATCTCACTGCTGACATTAGTTTCTGTAGTAAAAAATACAGGAAACATTCCCCCCCCCAGGAAAAAACCCAAAAATTGCGGCTCACCACAGATTATTTTGTCAAACACCAGGAAAATCAGGAGATTCAGGCAGATCAAATATACATCTAGATTTATTGTAATCCTAAACTCTCTACAAGAATCTGAACTACTAATCGACAAAAGAAATTAGAGGGAGTTAAGAAAAAAGTGGGGGGCTGGAGTTTGATCTCTTGTGGGTGCAAAGAGACTTAAAATGAATGATCTCTTTGACCCCACTTTGGGACTCAGCCTGGTCATCCCCTGCATATTTATTCAGTGGATATTGCAGGAATTTCCCTCCAGAAAAAAGTGGGAGCAAACTTTCTTGTAATGTAGAAAGGATTTTGTAGGTTTGGTCTGTTGGAACATTTTGAGACTTGAGAGTCCCCTGTCTCACATTTCTACATTTCTTCTGGCTGTAAGCTGCTCCTTTGTATTACGGTCTGGCCTCAGAATGATAATGTAGCACTTGGGGATGAAGATGCACCCCAGTAGACCAGCACTAGAGGACAAGATGGAGAAGATCTGAACAGCCACCATATATTTCCCTTTAGTGCTCAGGTAGGTCGGCAGGAAGGACACCCAGACACTGCAGAAGACCAGCATGCTGAAGGTGATCAGCTTGGCTTCATTGAAGGCCCCAGGGAGATTCCTGGCAAGGAAAGCCATCATGAAACAGATAGCAGATAGGAATACCATATAGCAAAGGGTGATGTAGAACATGACAACAGAGCCTTCATTGCATTGTAGGATGATCAGTCCAGGCTGAGAATGGTAGTCAGAGTCAGGGAATGGGGGAGAAACTCCCAGCCAGATGGAGCAGATGATTATTTGGGCAGCAGAACAAGAAATAATGATGCAGTTGGCTAAGCTCTTCCCCAACCATCTTTTCACTTGATTTCCTGGTTTTGTGGCCAGGAAAGCCAGCACCACCATGATTGTTTTGGCCAAGAGAGAAGAAATGGCAACTGAGAAGGTGATGCTGAAAATAGTTTGTTGGAGAAGGCAGGAGGCTTTCCTTGGTCGACCAATAAAGAAGAGAGGAGACAAGAAGCAAAGCAGGAGAGAGACCAGAAGGATGTAAGAGAGATCTCAATTATTGGCTTTGACAATGGGAGTTTCTCTGTATTTAAGGAATATGAGTAAAACAAAGCCTGTGATTAGAAACAAGAGTAGAGAGAAAGAGATCAGGATGGTGCCCAGATGTTCTTCATAAGACAGAAAGGTTACATCTTTGGGGATACATTGGATTCGATCCTCATTTGGATATTTATCATCCGGACACTTGGTGCATTTTTCTGTATCTGAAAATAATTTAAAAAATCTTTAATATTCTATCCTTTCACCTTTCAAGAACATCAATTGATACCAGGAGCTTTTTCCAAGATTAATTTCTTAACATCTCCAGAGAAACCGTTGGAGCACCGTTGGAGGTCCGATAAGTCCGAATCGAACCGAGCAATGGTAACCACCTGCACCAGGGAATATACTAGGGCACTTAGGACAGCTAAAAGATCACACATAGCCTCCCTGGTTGCATCCGCTGAGTCCCGTCCAGCCGCCCTGTTCAGGATAACCCGCTCCCTATTAAACAAAAGGGAGACGGGGGAACCCCTGCAGGGCAGAGCGGAAGAATATGCCCAATTCTTAGCGGACAAAATTGCTCGGTTTCGGTCGGACTTGGACTCCACACCCGCAGTTCCAGCCGAGGCACAGGGGGACCAAGTAGAACAGCTCTGGGTTGAGTTTCAGGACGTTATCCCCGGGGATGTGGACAAGGCCATGAGAGCTGTAAGTTCCTCCACCTGTGTTCTGGATCCGTGTCCCTCATGGCTGGTTGCTAACTGCAGTGAGGTGACACGAGGCTGGATCCAGGCGGTTGTAACCGCCTCCCTTCGGGAGGGGAACTTCCCCGCCTCATTGAAAGAGGCGGTGGTGAGACCCCTCCTGAAGAAACCATCCTTGGATCCAGCTGTTCTTAACAGCTATCGCCCGGTCTCCAACCTCCCCTTTCTGGGGAAGGTTGTTGAGAAGGTGGTGGCCTTTCAGCTCCAACGGTCCTTGGAGGAAGCAAACTATCTAGACCCCTTCCAGTCTGGCTTCAGACCCGGTTACAGCACAGAAACCGCTTTGGTCGCATTGATGGATGATCTTTGGAGAGCCAGAGATGAAGGACATCCCTCCATCCTGGTCCTCCTTGACCTCTCAGCGGCTTTCGATACCATCGACCATGGTATCCTTCTGCGAAGACTGCGGGAGGTGGGAGTGGGAGGCACCGTGCTACGGTGGTTCTCCTCCTACCTCTCGGACAGGTCGCAGTCGGTGTTAGTGGGAGGGCAGAGATCGTCCCCAAGGCCCCTAAATTATGGGGTGCCGCAGGGTTCGGTCTTATCCCCCCTGCTATTCAACATCTACATGAAACCGCTGGGAGAGATCATCCGCAGGCACGGGATTAGATACCATCAATATGCGGACGATACTCAATTGTATCTGTCCGCCCCGTGCCAAATCAATGAAGCGGTTGACGTGATGGGCCGGGGTCTTGAGGCCGTTATGGACTGGATGAGGATTAACAAGCTTGTGCTCAACCCAGAAAAGACCGAGTGGCTGTTGTGTTTCCCTCCCAAAGATTTGGCCAACATTCCAACACTCAGGCTGGGGGGTCAAATTTTATACCCCTCAGAGAGGGTTCGCAATCTGGGAGTCCTCCTGGATCCACAGCTGTCATTCGACCACCATTTAGCGGCTGTGACCAGGGGGGCATTCGCCCAGGTACGCCTGGTGCGCCAGTTGCGACCCTACCTGAACCGGGAGGCACTCACAACAGTCACTCGGGCCCTTGTGCTCTCTAGGCTGGAATACTGCAATGTGCTCTACATGGGGCTGCCCTTGAGGAGCATCCGGCGACTTCAGTTAGTGCAGAACGCGGCCGCGCGAGTGATCGCGGGTGCACCCCGATTCACCCGCATAACACCTATCCTCCGCGAGCTGCGCTGGCTACCTGTCGATCTCCGGATGCGCTTCAAGGTGCTTTTACTCACCCATAAAGCCCTACATGGCAGTGGATCTGGATACTTGAGAGACCGCCTTCTGCCGATTACCTCCCTACGACCTATAAGATCGCATAGACTGGGCCTCCTCCGCATTCCATCGGCCAGCCAGTGTCGGCTGGCAACTACAAGGAGGAGGGCCTTTTCAGCAGTCGCCCCGACCCTTTGGAACGAGCTCCCCGTGGAGATTCGTACCCTCTCCACCGTCCAAGCCTTCCGCACAGCCTTGAAGAACTGGCTCGCCCGTCAGGCCTGGGGATAAGGACCGTTACCCCGCCCGAATATTGAATGTATGGTGTTGATTTTATTATATGTTGTCGTCTTAATGTTGTATTCCCCCTCCCTTGGTTTTCTGTGAGCCGCCCTGAGTCCCCTCAGGGAAAAGGGCGGCCTACAAATGTCAATAAAACCTATAAACCTATAAACAAGATAAGAACATATTTTTTTAAAAAAAAAATAACAAAATTTCTAATACCTTATGAAATTGAGGGAAGCCCTTGGACCTGAAAGATTTCCTGTGCAATGTGCAGAACTTTCATAGGATATAATAATATCTCCATTATTAGAATTAAATTATGAATTAGTTAATCTTCTAGGCAAAAATCCTAAATTATGCAAAATGGCAGTTTTTAATATGCTCGTTTCAGAGAATGCCAATCTTGCGAAATATAGTCGACTAATGGAGAAAACTAGATTTTTAATCATCTGGAATTGCTACCAGGATCAGTGATAATATTGTTGAACCCATATTATGTGGGCCCATAACTGTCCACAGGATCTCCTTGTGGACCAGCAATAACTTCTAGTGATCCATCAGGGGAAGCCAATGGAGAGTACTTTGCAATAATCCTTCCAGGATGTGGACCTAAGATGGTCCCTCCAGTTTCAAAGAACTCTTTAACCTTGCCCAAAGTGCCATCCGCTCCTCTCTCTATCCAGTCCCTCCTCCAAGATGTTTTTGCTATGCCTTCCTTTAGATAAGAAATTGTGCAGTTTGAAAATAAACAAGAAAACATTTGAATTTCAACACATCCTTTAGCATTACTTCCATAAAATGCTCTGGATCAGGGGTGTCAAATTCAACAGCTGGGGGCTGGATCCGGCTCATGGCGTGCTTAGATCTAGAACGTGGGGCCTCTCTGGAAACAGCAAAGAACCGGCTCACAGTACCTCTGCTAGCAGAAACGGACATGGGAAGGCTATTTGTGGATGCTTTTTGTAGATTTTAGTTTTGCATTTAACATAATTCTTCCACGTAGACTAGAGTCAGATTGGGTATTCATATCTCCTCCCTCCTTATTCTGAACACTGGTACACCACAGGGTTGTGTATTGAGTCCTTTACTCTATAATCTTTATGTGTATGACTGCATCACCCCTTATGCTATTAATACTATTATTAAATTTGCAGATGATACAACTGTGGTGGGACTCATCTTCAGGGGACGGGGGATGAGTCTGCCTACTGAGAGGAGGTAGACTGCTTGCTTTTATACTGTGGAGACAATGATTTGGTTCTTAACATCAATAATACCAATGAGTTTATAGTGGACTACAGAAGGAATAGATCAGACGTCCAACTCTTGCTTATTAATGGAGACAAAGTGGAGCAAGTTGCCAGTTTTAAGTTTTTAGGTGTTACCATAAAATAGGACCAGGCTTGGAATGCTCACATTGCACCAGTGGTCAAAAGGGCCCAGAAGAGATCATAGTACCTGAGACTTCTCATGAAACAAGAACTGAATGAAAAACTGCTGGTGACCTTCTACTGCTGCACTATAGAGAGTATGTTAACTTACCATACGGACCTGTGTATGGTTTGCCAATTGCACAATGGCAGATAGGACAGCATTCCAGAGGGTTAACATCATTGCCCAGAGGATCATTGGTTGCCTTCTCCACTCTTTGGAAGAGCTTTATAGCTCCCATTGCCTTAAGAAAGTTCAAAACCTTCTTAAAGATCCATCTCATCCTGGGCACCCCCCCTTTTTTTGAACCATTACTATCTGGCAGACGGTACAGGATTATAAAAAACAAGAATAAATAGGCTGAAAAACATAGCAGTAACTATGTTGAATTCTATTGTATAGTGCAATATTAATGCAGTATCAGGGGTTTTCAATTCAATTGTGTAGAATGTGAAGGATGTGTGTTTTTTATAGTTTTTATAGTTATATGTGTGTTTTTTATAGTTTTATAGTTTTCTTATGTATGATGTACACTGAAGATGGCATTTAATTTCATTGTATGAGATGCAATGATAACAAAGAAAATTTAAACTTAGGAGGGCTGTGTTCGTTTCCCCTGAGCTCCGTTTTCGCTGGCAGTGGATTACAGGAGGCCATCACAGCCGACATGGAACTTGGGAGCCCATTTTCACCGGCAGAGTGCTCAGGCCACCAAAGGTATCCCAACAAAGTGACATTGAGCTGGCCACACCCACCCTGGTCACACTTACCTCCAAGGCTTCCCAAGGTCAAACACAACCCTAATGTGGCCCTCAACGAAATCAAGTTTGACACTCTTCCTCCTGTTGAATCCTACTAACCTGCTCTTTTGTTTGATGTCACCTACCTTCCTGAGTGGAGATAGTCCCCTCTGGACAAGGAACACAGTCATAGCAGCAAACTGGCCCTTCCTCTCACTTTTGCTTGACAAATCCAGGATGACAATTTTCGACACATTTGGACTGAGGCAGAGGCTAAGGAGAAAAACAAGGAAGGCCAAAGAAAATGTGTCTAGACTAAGTTCCATGGAAAATGGAGGTAGATAGGAGGCTTAGGTAAGCAGTGTCTGAGTTTCATTTGGAGAAATAAGAAATTCTAAATAGTTGCAGGAGATACAATCATTGAAATATTCATATAGTTCAGACCTTTTATTTCTGGCATATCTCATAGCAATACAAGATTTTTCTATTTAATAAAATCTGGAGATATGGCCTTGAGAATAGATTTAAACACTGACAATTAGTGGGTTCCTCTTGATGGCTGTATTAACATGTATTCTTCCATTCTTCATATATCCATGATTTTAAAATATGGTGAATTTGTTATATTAAAATTTAGAAAAAATATTTTAAGAGTTTCTCACCATTTTGAAGCAGAATCTAAATTATAGAAGATATACAAAAGAACCATTGTGTCTATCCTAAAGAATAATCAGGTAACATCCATTGCTGGACATTACTGAATCAGTTTAAGACAGTCTTCCATATTATAGACATTAGGATAATATGAAGTATCTCTGAAGGACATCTTTATGAGTAGTACTGAAGCACTCCCCCCAAAAAGAAATAGTCTGAGAAAACTATATGTTTTCTCCTCCACACATTCACAGACCTTCAGGTAAGGTCATGCACCATGGTGGCTAGAATTAACCCACTTGAAATAGGTCATAATCTTCAGAGGGGGGCTGATGTCGCTACAACATGACATGCAATTTTGGGGCTCCAGGATTGTTGTTGATATCTCTGCTGCTGGAAGGTCCTTTTGGACCTAAACCATCACAAAGAGACGGTGATAGAGAAGGGCACATCCTGCTGATCTCAGGGGCATCGCAAAGCCCCTGATAGATCCAGGAGAAGCTCTTTCCTCTGGCTACAAGAGAAGCAGCCTTGAAGCTGCACAAGTTTGGGACAGACCCCTGAAATGGAAGCAGAGCAGGAGAAAGAAATTGGTGATATAAATTTTACTATTGGAGAAGAGAACACCCAAAAAAGATTTAGAGCAAAATTAAAATTGAAGACAGAAGAGAGTAAGTGGCGGATTAAGCCTGCATTAATATTAGAGTGTTATCTTTTTTTCCTTAACTTTGTTTTCCTTGTTTGGATGGAATTCTTACAAATGCCTCTTACTTTTTAAATTGGAGGTCTCTCTTCCTTCTTCTTCTATTTTTCCTCACTTTTTGTATTTGTGGAGTAAGAATCTCTTTCTTTTTGCAATGTTCGGGTGGATTTTACCTTTAAAAAAATTCTCTGAAGCTCGGAACAAAGAAAGGGCTAAAAGCAGGAGAAAAAGAAGTAACATTGCCACCTAGAGGCTGGAGGCTTGGAAACACTAATTCCTATGAACATTTGGTTTGTGTTTTATATCTCAAAGTCCTTGAATTTGTTTACTGAAAGGAACAGTGGGAAGAGCACAATTTGTTTATACAGGTGTTCTTTTGGAGTATTATCAGTAGCTGGAGTGGAGTAAAGAGAAAGCCTGGACTTGAAAGATTATAGTGAATTTGTTTGAAATTTAACAATAAGCCTTGGATGGTTTAGTGGCAGTGCTTACAACCTGGAAAAATGGCACAGCATGAGGAAGAAAAGGGATTAACATTGCAAATAATTATGTTAGAAATTCAAAAAGTTCTAACAAGCATAGAGAAAATTTATAAGAGATTTGAGATTATAGAACAAAAAAAATAGAAAGAATCGAGGGAAGAGTTGAGAGTATTTACAAAACAATGATAAAATTTGAGGACAGAGTTCAAAAAACTGCAGAGAAATATGAACAAAGTGATAAGAATTTTTTTGACATTGACAGCAAACTGAGAGTGGAGGGAAATGATATGTGTGAATTACTGAAAGAAGAGATCACATACTCAAACTCTATCCCAGACTTCAAAATATAGATGAAGAAAGGGGAGAAAAATTGGCAGAAACAATGAGAGTAATTTTGGCAGAATTACCAGTGATAACCAAAGGCAAGATGATAGAAGGAACAGATGGAGGATTTCAATTCTCTATAAGATATGGAATGAACAACAAGTTGCTAAGAGAAGTCCACATAAGACTTTTCAAGAAAACACTTAGAATACAGATTCTACAAATGGCAAGAGATATTGGATTGTACTACTACTGTAAGGATACAAGATGATGAAATGAAATGTTACAATAAAATCAAGCTAAACTTAGTTAAACTTTGATTATTATGAAACAGATAAAGTAATAATAGTTATAGTCAAATAAATGATTAGCAATGATAATAATGCATTTATATATACTAGATTGATAATATGAAAGTTTAAATAAAATTTCAAGTGGGACTATGGAGGTGAGGTTGAAAAGCTTTTTATAAAAGATAAACAATTTTATATAGAATGGAATATAAAGATGTAATATCATTGGATGATTTTAGGACAATGTAATGAAGCTCCATATTATAAATTTACTTTAAATTTAGTTATGCTTCACATAAAAATAATGTAATAATAGCTATACCCAATGAATGTTTAATAATTATAATAATTGTATACATATATATTAGATTGATGATATTAATAATGGAAAAAACATGGAATTGGAAATTATTAGAGAATGTTACCAATACTAAAATAATAGAATGACTTAGAATAGGATATAAAAATACTTTATTATTTGTGGACATATTGAAGATGATATAATGGACTATTATAATATAAATGAATGTATATTTAGAACACCATGTTTAAAATGAACAAACAATAGTGATAATCAAATAAATGAAGTACTAAAATAATAATGTATACAAATATATTTGATTGATGACATGTGACTTTAGATCAAATTTAAGCTGATGACTATGGAAAGAATGTACAAAAACCTTGAAACCTTGTAACCAATCGACACACTGTACATAATTGAAGATGTTTTTACCTTATATGTCTTGTTTGTTTATGTTTGTTTAAAAATTAAATTTTATTAAAATAATTTAAAAAAAAGAAATGGGTCATAATCTTTAGAAAAAAGAGAAAATATAACAATATTTTACCCACTTTGTTGATCAACTTTAGCCATGAAAGAGCACTTTGGTTGATAAAAACTTTCTGTCTTTTGAAACTACCCAGGCTCCTTTTGATCAAATGTAACTTGGATAAAACCACCACGAACTGAATGTCCATATCTGCAGTTACTTCTCCATTTTGGTCCAGGTAAAGGTTCCAGTGGGACAAATTATAGAACTCACTCTTCTCCAGAAAGGGATGGAACTAGAATGAAAACATCCAGGAATAAAAACATAAATCTATGTTTGTTATCCCATCTGGTATTTTCCTGTATGATTCTTAGTTACCATAAAGTTTATAAGTGAACAAAGAAAATTCAAGAAAATTATATGAAACATTCTAGAGCAGATATCAAACAAATTAAACAACAACAAAAAAGGAGATTATTCATAAATTCCTTGAAAGCAAGAGGATGATTAGGATGGAAGCATGGATGTTTTTAAGGAAGCATGGATTTTTTAAAGATGAAAGCTTCCTAGTTAATCTGCTGCCAGGTAGACCAGACAGGAAATATGACCACATGAGCTAATTCTAGTATATTGGAGTGCTATTAATAGAATCTTGTAAGTCTAAAAGTATAAATATCCCACTAATTCATTTTTTTTATCCTGAAAAGTTGGGGAGGATCCTTCTGAGTTTATCTGATCATTCCCCGGGCAGATTATTTTCTGCCTTTCCCCAAAGGTTATTCTCACATATCATTACTGTTCCTTAATAGATTATGGGGATAGTGGTGATATAATTTCATTTCAGCAAAATATTAACAAGTTTTGGATGGTATGGTAATTAACTAAATAAAAACTATTTTTAAAATCTTTTAAATGTCATAAAATAGGTAGTTATGAATAATAATTCATCCTTTAGCATTCTTCCAGCCCGTAAAATTGTTGGTATGTGTCTGTTGTCATTACAGTGGGAGGATGGGGTTATTATACTATCATTTTTATTTCTTTTATACTGTGTTTTCATAATCTGTAAGCTGCCTTGAGTTGCTGTGAGTAGGCATCCACATATTCTTTTTCCAAATAAAATATATATTGTCATTAACAGTAGTGTTGGTAATATATTATTTTGTTTAAGATTTGTGTAACAATTCTTAAACAATTTTTTCCCTTTTTCTAAAAATATCAAGTCCACCTTGACAGGGGTGCTAAATAAATTAAATAAACTGGGGAAAATGCTCAAGTTCTCCTTCAAGTTTATAAAAAGTAAAAATCTTCTATGTTAATTACAAATCATACATGCAGAATTATTCACAAAAATACAGACATCTTTTAAAAATTAGCTGTGTTTAATATCAAAAGATATCTGGTGCCAATTCCTTGGTAAATTATTCCCCAAGCAACAGATTAACCAAATGTGTTGCCCTTGTGTGACACTAGGAGCATGATATGGTTCTCCTCCTTCTCCTATGTATTTTTTCTGCAAAGGAACACAATTTGTTGGATCCTTATTCAACTCCATACCTGCCATGGCTGCAGCCTTGGAACATCCAATGTCCCATGGGCCTCCTTCCATCTCCTCCAGGACCTGGCTGAATACGCAGCTTTCAAGGCATGGACCAGAGTCATAAAGATAAGGTAAAGAGAGTCAATGTCCTTTTTCTTTGGGGTCTTCACTGAACCTTTTTGGGTGCATCTTCTCCGGCCCTTGACAGAAAAGACATGCTTTGAAAAAGAACATTGAAAATTCTGAGGTTCAAACCGGTAATCTAAAGGGGGATATGGTTCAAAAACACCATGTTCTGGCTTTATATTTTGCAGAAAATCAAAGTTCCAAATACTATGAATGTATTTGAGCAGTCCATGATGAAACATTAAACATTTCCCTAAAGTTGTGGTGATCCAGACTTTCCCTTCAATGGAACTTGAAAAATCTTGAAGTGATACTTGAAAAGAATAAAACATGCGGGTAGCAATAATATATTCTACAAAGATAACAAAGACATTGACTTGTCTCCACTTAGAGATGGCATCCCTAAGGGATTCAGTATATTCTCTTAGTAATATTTGTTGTGATATAACAACACAAATTCCATTCCTCACAACCAAAGGAGGAAACGTAATCAGGAAATGCTCTCCCTCCTCTGTGTCTGAAGCAAGGAGACCAATCAAGGTCCATCTGAAATGAAGAAGCAGTTGGACAATTGCTGGGTACTGAAACCCTTCTTTGGGGAGCATCTGATGGAAAAAAGGGAAATTGCTTTTATCATTCATAACCTCTGAAGCAATTCTGTCCCTGATCTGGAAAAGCAATGAAGAATTCTGTGTTATATTTATATTTGGGGTCAGATCAAGTACCAAAAGTAAAGCTTTAATAAATCCAACTTTGCCCTGATAAACATGTCAGAATAATTTGTTGATTAGGCATTGTTTAAAATATAAAAGACAGAATATTAACAAGACTGTATATAAACATGGAATAGAAGAAACAAATAAAAATACATCTCTATCACCTCTACAATTTATCACAATAATATTCACGTATTCAGAGGAATGTATACTTTATTTAGGACTGATTAGAGACACAGGGAATTTTTGTCTGGTGCAGAAGCTCTCAGTGTACATACAAAACAACAGAGTGGTAATAATAATAAAAATGTTAGTATATTGTTCCAATGAAGGGGCATATTTTATTTATTTTTTGAAGATTGCTACATCTTTCTCTGTTTCTAGATCCCTGATTCTTTGTGCACAACATGCTTTCTACCTTCTTCTCCAGTTGTAACAGAGAGTTGTAACAGGGAGACACTAGGCCCTCATATAATTTGCCAGTTGTATAATCCAAGAGGTTCCATCAAGGACTACATGCTGAATGTGTTTGATCAGTCAAAATTCTGCCTAAAAACTGAGGAACCTCCACATTCCAATGGGATTGGCCCACAGCATCTCTACCAGAGGTGGTATTCAGCCAGTTCTCTCTGGTTCGGGCGAACTGGTAGTGGCAGCAACGAGATGCTCCAGCCACCCACATGCGCAGAAGGCAGTGCACATGCACAGATGTGGCACGTGCAAGCAAAGCGAGTGAGTGCACATGTGCACCCTCACGCTCACATTTGAGAACTGGTAGAGAAGGTAAGTGAATCCCACTCCTGATCTGTACTGACAGAGGAGGCAAGCAGTGAATCCTGTTGGTCAGGAAATTCAACTGGTGGGGTCTAGGAGAAGAGACTTCTCTGCCATTGTTCCTGCTCTTTGGAACATCTTGTCTCATGGAGTGAGGTTGGATCCCATCTTCTTGTCCTTTTGCAAGAACCTGAAAACCTGGCTTGGCTCGTTGGCTTGGGAAGTGTCACACTGGAGATGGTTGATGGATCAAGAGCAAATCCCACTTCCATACTCATTTCTCCTATTCCCTCCCTCCCCATCTTTTAGCTATAACAAGAAAAGTACATGGAGACAGCTATGATATAGTTGCCATTATTCAAACTTGATGGGATGAAACTCATGACTGGAATGTACTGATAGAAGGATACAAATTATTCAAAAGAAACAGACCTAACAAAAGAGGAGGTGGAGTTGCATTATCTATAAATGATAATCACATCTTTACAGAAATGCATAAAATCAAAAATGAAAATCTCCTAAAATCCATTTGTGTCAATATAAAATGGAAAAAAAAACACATTGACATTGCTATAGGCATATACTGCAGGAAGCAGAAGAAATGGATGAACTCTTTGCTAACCAATTAACCAATATATGTAAAAAAAACATACTACAATAGTAATGGGTATAGTAATAGTAATACATGTAAACCAGCCAATAAAGGGACCCACAAATTTTGACTTTTTTTGAATAGCTCAACTGGTAGAAAGTTCTCTCCAGAAGCTCTATTGGTCTTCAAGCATTTTATGTTGAATTTGATCATGAACACATTAAGGTAAAATGTAGTCCACATGTTGGCTAGGATGCTTGTAATTCCTAGAATAAAGTGGTTAAATAATGATGGTGGTCCCAATGGCTCAATTAGACATATATATTTTATCAAAAGTATTTAAGATTGGATTTTCTATCACGAATATGGGATTTATTCAGCATTGAAAATAACATTATATGTTTTAGCATAATGTACAAAATGTGAGCTTTCCAGCAGTGCTGCACCTTATTATATAGAAGACCTTTTGATTGTGCCTAGTGTCTTCTCACCATCACACGTATGCAGCAGCAGCCATCAAAGCAACGAGGATGGTGTCATGAGAGGATACATCTGTTTTGAATGATGCTCCCATACTAATATGTATCCCAATCCCCAGCCATGACACTTACAGTGGCCGTAGTGAAAAGCAGTTCTTGAATTCCAAGCAGAAGATATTGTTCGATCTATCATACCCCCACTACCACCTCACTTACCTTACCAGATAGAGCAACAAATGCACAAACCTGTGGGACTTTGTAAGGGCCTACTAATGTTGACATCTGGATTGAGATCGCCCTATCAGCTGCATCAAGAAGAGCCAAAAGGTTGTCCTTACTTCCACAGCTGTAATTAGGAACATTGGCCTTTCCAGTGGAGAGCATGTCCAGCAAGGCATCTGAAGTGCCAAAGGTGTTCAAATAATTATCATGGATGTTGTAGCCAAGGGTGAGATTGTGCAGGAGCTGGATATTCTTGTTGACCATTTCAATGATGAAAACAAAGGGTTTTATTCCTAAAGTAGCATAAGGTTCACTAATGTGAAAAAATAATCCAGTTAATATCAGCAGGATTAACATCAATAATATAATATCTTTTATCAATTTCATCCTCTTTGTCAACACATGACTATAAGTATAAGTATAATCTTTATTGTCATTGTACTTAAATGCAAGGAAATTGGTTTTAACCTCACTGGTGCAAAATTATAACAGAAACGAAAAAAGACAGAAAGAGAAAAAAAAAACTAGTATGTGCATGGAGGGATTGTGGTTGTATTTAAAAGTCTCACAGCCCAAGGATAGAAACTATCTTTAAACCTATTTGTTTGGCTGGCTATGCTTCGATGTCTCCTGCCTGATGGTAAAAGTGCAAAGAGACATTGACCAGGGTGTGAATTATCTCTGAGTATCTTCCTTATTCTGCTAAAGCAGACCTGGCGATGTCATCCAGTGGTGTCAGAGGGCAACCAATGGTTTTTTCTGCCAAATTGATCACTCTCTGTAGTGCCTTCCCATCCGCAGCTGTTAAACCAGCATACCAATACAATATGTGAGGACACTTTCTATGGTGGGCCAATAGAAAGAGGTCATCAGCCGTTGTTCTACTGATTTTTTTCGCAGGACTCTAAAGAAATGAAGTCTCTGTTGGGCCTTTCCAATCACCAGAGTCGTGTTGCTTTTCCAGGTGAGATCTTGACTAATAAGTACGCCCAAGAATTTAAAGAGGAAATCCTCTCCCCTCAAAACAGCCCCCCTTGATATACAGTGGGGCAGGTTCATCTCTGTGCTTCCAGAAATTTGCACCATCTCATTTGTCTTACTAGAATTTAGAAATAAGTTGTTTCTTGAGCACCATGCGGATACCTTCCGCACTTCTTCCCTGTATGATGATTCGTCCCCTCCATTTATGAAACCCAGGACAGTTGTGTCTGCAAACTTTATTATGATATTGGATGGATCAGAAGATATGCAGTCATATGTATACAGTGAGTACAGGTATGGGCTGAGCACACAGCCCTGAGGGGAGCCTGTGTTGAGCTTCAGCGTGGAAAATGTAAAGGACCCAACCCTTACTGTTTGTGGATGATCTGTCAGGAAGTCTTTGATCCATTCACAAGTGAGGGGAGGGGAATTCAGGTTAGTCAACTTTTCAATGAGAATGCCTGGTAAGATGGACTATTGAGCAAATATTCAGCCAAAACTAGATGCAAATGATAGTCTCTAGTCAACACTTAATATTTGTGAATGTTGAGAAAATGGAATGGATATTGTTCTTCACAAGAGTTAAGAATCACAAAATGTAATAGTACTAATTTTCATCAGCCCAGTACCCACTCTGCAAAATAAGTCAACCCTTAAAGTAGAACCATCAGAAAAGGAAGAAGCAGGTATTTCATAACTGAGTCAGCAATGTCATTCTAAAAACAAGACATCCTCTAGTCCTATAAGGATCAGGTATTAAATATCACTGAGTGGTTACAAAAACATGCAAATTAGCTGATCAAGGAAAACTACAACAATCATACTTTAAACAAAAGTCAGTATTCAATTTATAATTTTATGATTATACAAGGGGAGGAAAAGAATATGGACGTCTTTCAGGTAATTTTATGCCCTGCCTTTGCATTTTTTGTCTCTTCCAGAAAATAATACAAAAAATGAACTCATATAAATCAGAACAATTCAAGAAATTGGACAATTCCTGCAATTTAGAAGTAAGTAGAATACGAAGAAAAGAATGAGAATGTTACAACTGCAGACGGAGAGAGTACAACTCCATCACACTGAATGTCTTACTTGTGAACCATGTAAGGAGTCTTATTGAAACTGAGGATTTCACGTAGTATTGTTGATTTACTGATGATTATGCTAATGAGATGCTCTCCTTGCCTATAGAAGCTCCATGGTCTTTTTCTACTCTGGTGGTCCAGGTTGAGTGTGCACTTCATTCTGGGTTTCCCAGAGACTAACTGAGATATCGGCAGCATCAAAAGCAGAAGCAGGAGGTTCATAATTCATGAGGCTGAATCAATCCCTTTCCTGTTTCTGTAAAATAGTTAGAAGAATTCAATTAACATGGAATATCCCATGGCTTTCCTTATTCAAACAGAGGCAAACCAAGCTTCATCTGGAAAGGAGAGAAAGTACATTCACAAACACAGCCTTTGCCCGTCCTAAATCTTGGGCAAACCATTCAGCACGAATAGAGGCTTTTATCTTTTTCTGATGCAAGGTCCCTTCTATGTTGCTTCTGTCTCATGTTTACATCATTGGCAGTCACTGGAGAAGTAGGAGCAGAGATCACAAAGACCAGTATCATAATCATTACTGTGAGTGATAATTTGTCCTTGGGGCTTCTAAACACCTTCCATGTACAGAGGGCTTGCTGGAGAAAGGGAAATGTCACAGATAGGGTCATCCCATGGGGACTCTATTCTACGGTGAATGTTATCCTTCCTGTTAAGACGTGTCCACAAATTGAGGATTGAGGAAGATACTTCAACATCCAGGGAACTCACTTCTGCTGTCCTCCATTGTGGAATATGGTCTCTAGATACTGCTGGGAAAGATCACCTGGAGCTATGGAGTTTGGTGCCACTCTAGGTTGTTGACACTTAACTCTAGTGCTTTCTTTCTTCTAACACCATCTGCACCCTTGAACTCTGCCTAATGTTAAAAGTAACTCTTGTTTCAGATTTTCTATTCTATGAGATCTCCATATATTCATCCTAATTTGGAGCTGATTTTAAAATTCCTTCATGCCTGAAATGAAACTTTATTTCCCATCTTTTCCAGAATACACACACACACACACACACACACACACACACACACACACACACACACACACACACACACACGAATGAGAGCTGACTAAGGAACAAAAAATAATAATGAGGCAATATTCTAGTGGGAAAAAATATTCCATTAGCTGAGAAAATTGAATCTCAATATAATTTGTCTGCAAGAAACACAAATTAAGGTACAAGATAAAGAATATGTCTGCAGTGTTTCTTAGTCATCCAGTCATGGTTGTCCCAGTCATGGTTTTCTCAAGAGGCAATTGGACTTTCTTCTTTTTTTTTTCTTTGAAAACATTTTGCTTCTCATCCAAAAAGCTTCTTCAGCTCTTTTAAGATAAGGAATACCTAATAAATAACTAGAGGAGGAAATCATATCCACTGGTCTAAAAAAGACTAATGCAGTCATCTTGCATATAACACTCCAATTTAAGCCTAAATTAATATAAGCAAATGATTAGGACAGATTTATAGCTGCAGAAATAGAGCTTAGTGGAAGAAATGGACAGACCTTAAGGACCAACTGGGGTGTTATAAACCAATGTCACTGAATTACTGTCGGTGCAAACAGAACTCCTCCCTCAGAGCAGAGTTTGTACATGTATTGGATTGGTTAAGAGACCACTGCTGCCTTTGTCTTCTCCAGGGTAGCCTCTCTGTCCATGCCAGGAAGGGATGCAGACCTCCTGCAGCCCCCCCTAGCCAGGCCTTCCAGAACCCCTTAGAATAATAGAGTTGGAAAGGACTTTGAAGGTCTTCTAGCCCTACCCCCAGCTTAGGCTGGAAGTCCTACACCACTTCAGACAAATGGTTATCCAATCTCTTCTTAAAAACTTCCAGTGTTGGAACATTTACAACTTCTGGAGGCAAGTTGTTCCATTGATTAATTGTTCTAAGGGTCAGGAAATTTCTCCTTAGGTCTAAGTTGCTTCTCTCCTTGATTAGTTTCTATGCATTGGTTCTTGTCCTACCCTCAGTTGCTTTAGAGAATAGCTTGACTCCCTCTTCTTTCTGGCAACCCCTGAGATATTGGAACACTGCTATCATGTCAACCCTAGTCCTTCTTTTCATCAGACTAGACATGCAAACGTTCTTCATATGTTTTAGCCTCCAGTCCCCTCATCATTGTTGCTCTTCTCTGCATTCTTTCTGCAAATCTGAGTCCTAACACATTTTCTTTGGCATTCCTTGTTTTTCTCTTTAGACTTTGCCTTAGTCCAAATGTGTGGAAAACTGTCATCCTGGATTTGTCAAGTGGGCTCGCGAAGGAGAGCCAGTTTGCTGCTATGACTGTGTTCCTTGTCGAGAGAGGACCATCTCCACTCAGGAAGGTGGGTGACACACACAAAAAAGGACTAGCAACGGGAAGTGAATTGTTCCAGATTCTTTTCATTAAAGTGCAAGTTAAAGGACAGATTGAAGCTCAACTGTTTTCTTCTTTATTTTCAAACTGCAGAATTCTTATCCAAAGGAGGATTTGCAAAGAGATGGGAGGGTGTGACAGATTGGGAAACCTTTAATACTTTCAGATAAAATATATCTAATGCTTTTTAGTTTGGAGATCTCCTTCTACAATTAGCTATCTAGAAACATCTGAGGTTTTTTGGAACTTAAGGAATTGTTTTAGGTCTACGTCCTGGAAAGACTATTGTAATGTGTTTTATATGGTTCTCCGACTGGGATTCTTCTTCACTGAGGTGTTATGAGTTCATAATAAGGTGGTGAGGACAGTTGTTGGTCACCTGATTTTATCCATATTATCAGTAGCCATTCCAGATTATTTGCAAGACTAGTTTCTCTGACAGCCAACTAGATTTCATAAGAAAGTTTATCCTCTGGATCCAGCGTATTAAGAAAAGTCATCTGACAGCACCCATTAGTTGATTAATTGATTCTTTATTTAACCCTAATAATATAGGTTCCTGCTTCACATTGCAAACAAAATCCTTTAACTCCTTTGACTTCCCCAATTTTTATAGACTGTTAGAAATATAATTTTTTTAGAAAATGATATTCTTCCTATAATTTTTCTTTTTAAAAAATATTATTTTTATTATACAATTTTCTTTGTTATATATAAAATTTCCATATCCACAATGTCAGTGTACTGACTGGGTATAATCTCTTTAAAATACAAATAACAAATCAATACACAAAATCTATCTGAGGAGATATTAAAAATGCATATTGGCAAATGCTGCTGGTATCAGCTGCGGCCCAAGAATGTATTGTATTTCTTGAAAGGTGAAAAGATAGAATATTAAAAAAAATATTTCTTTTTTTTTTCAGATACAGAAAAATGCACAGTGTCCAAATGATAAATATCCAAATGAGGACCTAGTCCAATGTATCCCCAAAGTTCTAACTTTCCTGTCTTAGGAAGAATATCCGGGCATTGTACTGGTTTCTTTTGCCCAACTTTTTCCCCTAATTACAAGCCTTGTTTTAATCATATTCATTAAAAACCAAGAAACTTCCATTGTCAAAGCCAACAACCGAGACGTCTCCTACATGCTCCTGCTCTCCCTTCTGCTTTGTTTCTTGTCTCCTTTTCTCTTCATTGGTCAACCAAGGAAAATCACCTGCCTTCTCCGACAAACTCTTTTCAGCATCATCTTCTCAATTGCTATTTCGTCTCTCTTGGCCAAGACAATCATGGTGGTGATGGCTTTCCTGGCCACAAAGCCAGGAAACCAAGTGAAGCATGCACAGCTTAATACTAAAAATGAAAAAAAAAATATCTTAAAGTTATTGATTTATTTTTGGTTAAATAAATTTGAAACTGACATTTTTACAATTTTCCCCTTAAGTATTGCTCAAGATGGAGTGATAAGTCAATTGGGAACAATTGACCAATCATTGCAAGGGTGTAATTTTAAACCATCCAAATTAGTGGAAAATTTGGTATCCAAATCTCCTGATATGGCTTTAAAATCACAATGAACTGTCTATGTTTTATTTAAAAATATGTACATTACAGAGCAATATAATTGTTTTATTACCTGTCTCTCTGTACCTGTTGAATGGTTTGTTTGAATTCCACAGAAACCTTCCCACCAGAACACCCCAACTGTTTCTTTCTCCTGAGTGAAAAGTGGGGAGGAAGAATTCCTGTATCCTGTAGGACTATGGTAGATTGTGTGAAAGAACACTCTCTCTCTCTCTCTCTCTCTCTCTCTCTCTCTCTCTCTCTCTCTCTCTCTCTCTCTCCCTCCCTCCCTCCCTCCCTCCCTCCCTCCCTCCCCCCTCTCTCTCTCTCAACCCAAATCACCTCCCAGGGCTTTTGTGGGAAAAATAGGAGATGGAAGGGGATTATGTTTACTATCTTATTTGTAAATAATAATAATAATAATAAGTCAGTATACCAATAAATATGAGCCAGCAGTGGGCAGCAGCTGCCAGAAAAGCCAACACAGTTCTAGGCTGCATAAACAGACGGACAGAATCAAGACCACCTGAAGTGTTAATACCACTGAACTGATGCTGCCTAGGGAAGGATCAGGTCAGAATGGGGAAGCCTGCAACTGCATAGCAGGAGAGAAAGAAACTCAGGAAAGATCCTTCATAAATTTTTCAGGTTGTAAAAAGAATTGGTGGGGGGAATGTACTTTCAGAATTGCAACATTCCCTTTTAGTCTTCCTCTAATGTTGAATTACCTTCTCTGATCATGTTTCTGATCATTAGTATGTCAGTCCTTAAGAGATAAAGAGCTTATTGAGAACTAGATAACTCAATTCAAAAGCAAATACCCTCACCCACGATCCAATACAGGACTAAGCCATTAAGCCACAATGGGAATTATTGCATAACCCCCAGAGCAGTCCAAACGTCAACCAAACCTGGGAGTTCAGACAAACTCCTAGGATTTGTACTTCATCTATAGAGGCAGCTATGACATGGTCCCATGGGAGTCTGACAACAGCCAGTAGAATACATGTTCTTGCACAGGAACAGGAAGACCAAGTGCAAAGCCCAAGACAAAGTATAACCCCCCTCATTCTCAACTCCATGTGATCAGCTATCCAGAACCCATTTGGTTGAGCTTCGTCAATAAATTGACCTTCTTTCCAATCAGCCTCCAGCCTCCATTTTATTTCCAGTACCTACCTCCCAGCTTGGAACTGAACCAGGTGGTTATTTTTTCCTCACAATTTCACAAAAGGAAAGCTTACAATTTTCCCCCAAAAAAGGAATTGTAAATTATAAATGCTTTCGACCACCGCTGAAATTAATCTTAATACTAAAACTGTTTTCTATTTCAGCTCCCTATTTTATATAAGCTCTTTATCCACACTATTCCTGAAATGTTCAACACTCCTTCATCCTTTTTATCTGGTTTCAGATCCTTTCCACTATTTTCTTTCTGTCAAAGTTTTGATTTTTTTCCTTCATGTTTTGAATATTTTTTAAAAAATATTCTTTTATGTTTCCCCACACTGGGCTGCATCTGAGGAAGTTCACCTTCTACTCCTCCAGTTTTCAGGGAAGTGAAAAGAGACACAACCTTTCCCTCCCCCCCCCTCTCTCTCTCTCTCCCCCTCCCTCCCTAGTGGCTGCCTATGTTCCTGGTCTGCCCCTCTTGTCATGGCAACCCAGCAGTAGCCAATCAAACAGGAGAGAAGAGACAATGGTTGCCTGGGAACTAAGCCACCAATCAGCCTCATGGAGAAGAGGTTGAATAAACAAAGGCAAGGGTGGAGGGGGTTAAATAAGGATTAAACCAAAAGCTTTTTGCAAGGAGAAAGAAGCTAGAAATGCAGAGAGAGTGAAGACTGAAATCCTGGAAGGGTTTCCCCTCCTCCACTTAGAAATGGCTGCCATTAAGAGATTCTCCTCCAATGGAGGCTTTTGGGAAGTGGGAGCAGCATCTGCCCAAGAGAGCCAGGCCAGAAGGTCTTCGGGGGCCATGAGGAAACCCCAGGATGCCCCTTCCTCAGAGCCACAGAGGGTTCCTACAGGGAGACCCCCCCTTCCCTTTTCCTCCCTAGCAATGTCAGTGTTGGACCTGGAAGCCAACTTTTACATTGGGCCTTCATGACTGTCACATTTTCTGCTCTTGGAAAATGGGAGGGGGGATTATATGGAGTAGGAGTGATATATAGGCCAAATAACATTCCTTTCTCAGAGAGTCAAGAACACCTTGCCCTGCAGCTTTAATGGTGTTACTGGGAGGCATCTCCATTTTTGGACAGTACCAGATTGGATCATGTGATGGATATGTGGGTTCTGGGCTGAGACTTGAACTTTCATTTGGGTGGGGAAAACCTGGAAGCTTCCAGAATCAGGTTTTTTCCATATGTGCCAATATGACATTTCTAATAAAATTGAACTTTGAGGAATCTCAATCCTCAGAGTCTTCTTTGGTTGGGATATGTTACTTGGAACCCTGACGTGTCTCTTTTTCTTGCTCCTTACACCTTATGAAAAGGTGCCAAAGGAAGAGCCAAGGTGGTGCAGTGGTTAGAGTGCAGTACTCTAACTCTAAGCCGCTCTGGCTTTGCACTGAAAGAAAATCTCGTGGAGAGGAGGAATTTGTGCTCTGGAGCTGAGCCGAGGGAGGCTGGGGGTGGTGTGAATTTCTTGCGGTCCGGGAGCTGGCAGTGGACCGGCAAATTTCTACTCTTCCGAGCTGCCAGCTCCGAAAGACGCCGGCACTGCTGAAGCCGCTGACGCCGCCCAACACCGCGGCCCAGCTGGTTTGAGAAGCCCGACCTCCCCCTTCGTGTTTGAGAAGCCCGACCTCCCCCTTCGTGTTTGCTGCCTGACCGCCGCGATTACGACCTCCGCTGTGCCGCTGTGCCGCTAGCCTGCCGTTGCCGGCTTGAAAAAAACGCCGCGGCTCAGCTCAGCTGTTTGGGATTTTTTTTTATGGCCAAGCTGCCTGGGGAACTTTGATCTTCCCCCGACTATTGTAGGCTGCAGCGGAGATTGGAACTAACTTAAACAGCGAACAACGAGAGAGCTGGTGAGAGAGGGGAGTTTGGGACGCAGGGACGCAGAGGGACGCTGCCTGTTGCTGGCCACCGACGTTGCCGGCCGTGGTTACCATCTTATGCCGCCTAACATCACGGCTTGAACGGAAGGAACTGGTGGAGACCGTGGAGATTAAAGGAGAACTAAGAGAGAGTTGGTGAGGGGGAAATTGGCCCCTGGGACAGAGTTGAGGGAAGGTGGAGAGTCCTATGATTCACAGCTGGCAGCGGACCGGCAAACTTTAATTTCCGAGCTGCCAGCTTCCATAGACGCCAGCATTGTTGGCTAATAAAATTGACCACCTTGGACTTGTTTTTGATGCGCTGGGCCCCAAGAACGTTGGGCCCGATTATTGAATGGAGCGCCCCCCCCCTTCTACCAGAGATAGGCTTCCCTCCCTCCCTCTTTGGACTCTTTGGACTCCTTTGATCCTGGAAATGTCATCAAAAGAAGCTGCTGAAATGAACACACTTACCAGACTTCTTGCTACTATGGTTAACTCCCCGGTTCATACCATTGCAGCTGACTCCCGAACTCACTTTACCCCCCAGCCCCTCCCCCCCTGGACTACACTGAACTTTTCAGAAGAGCCCCCCCTCAAGGTAGGCCCTCCCTTAGGAGAGGGCAGAAGACACCTTTGGACTACCTTAAACTGAACATTGTGTCTATGAGCCCGTGCAATTTTTAAACTTTTAAATTTTAAATTTTACTTTAATACGGTATGTTGAGTGCATGGGATTGCTTGGGATGATATGAATGATCTCACTTTTATTACTATTACTGTTGTAACTTTGTATTTTAATTATTTTGTGAGGATTGTTTGAGTGAGAGTTTGGGTATGACTGATTCGGAGGACCTGCCGGGGTATACGGGGGTCATCGGGGTGGTTGGGGGGACCACAACCACGGGTGAGGGTCGGAGCATTGCGGTCATGACAGGGAGAGGCAGATACGGCGGGGACTTTAGGGCAGGCCATCATCGGGGAAGGAGGGCTCGCTGTGTCATAGAGATCCCTCCTTCCGGCCCTAGGAGTCCCACTCCAAGGCCAGATGGCGCGGGTGTTCAGGACCCTGGTCTCAGGCTGCTGTCGCTAAATGCCAGGTCTGTTGTTCATAAGGCCCCCCTCATCCGGGACTTGATGACTGATGAGGGCGCAGACCTGGCATGTATTACTGAAACATGGCTGGGCCCTGAGGGAGGAGTCCCCCTCGTCGAGATGTGCCCAGCCGGATTTCAGGTGCTACACCAGCCGAGAGCTCAGGGAAGGGGTGGCGGTGTGGCTATCGTAGTCCGGGAGTCTTTAGTACCTCGTAGGATCCCTGCTCCGGAGCTTGTCGGGTGTGAGTCCCTGCTAGTGAAGCTGGACCTCAAGGGTCAAGTGGGTCTGCTGCTTACGTACCTGCCTCCCAACTACGTTGCAGCAGCCCTCCCCTCGCTCCTCGAGTCAGTAGCCGAGCTGGCGGTTGAGTTCCCTAGACTTATAGTTCTGGGGGACTTTAACTTGCCTTCGCTCGGTGAACACTCTGATGGAGCGCAGGAGTTCATGGCTTCCATGACAGCCATGGGCTTGACTCAAGTAATTCGAGGCCCAACTCACTCAGCGGGTCACACGCTTGACCTCGTATTCCTCTCGGAGCAGTGGAGTTACGATCTTGGTCTGAGGGGTAATGAGATCATACCCCTGTCGTGGTCAGACCACTACCTACTGAGGCTAGACTTCCGGAGGCCAAACCTCCACCGTAGGGAGGAGGAACCGACCAGCTGGTTCCGCCCCAAGCGACTGATGGATCCTGTTAGGTTCCAGACGGAGCTTGGGGTTATTCCTGATACCCTCGCCCACAGTTCGGCGGAGACCCTCGTCGCTGCCTGGCACTCGGCAGCTTCGGAGTCTCTCGACCGGATTGCGCCGCTACGGCCCCTCCGGGTCAGCGGCCCCCGGAGGCCTCCTTGGTTTACTGAGGAGCTCCGGGAGGTAAAGCGCCGGAGGAGACGCCTAGAGCACTCGTGGAGGTCCGATAGGTCCGAGTCGAAACGGGCACTTTTGACAGCATGCACCAAGGAGTATATTCGGACCCTAAGAACAACAAAAAGAACATACATTGCCTCCTTGGTAGCGTCCGCCGAGTCCCGCCCAGCCGCCCTGTTTAGGATAACCCGCTCCCTCCTAAATAGGAGGGAGACGGGGGACTCCTTACAGGGTAAGGCTGAGGAATATGTCCAGTTCTTGGCGGACAAAGTTGCCCGGTTTCGAGCGGACCTGGACTCCACCCCAGTAGATCCAGCCGAGACACAAGGAGAAAACTTGGCAAACCATCTCTGGGTTGAGTTTCAGGAAGTCGCCTCTGGGGATGTGGACAAGGCTATGCGAGCTGTGAGTGCCTCCACCTGCATACTGGACCCGTGTCCCTCCTGGCTGGTTGCCAACAGCAGTGAGGTGACACGAGGCTGGATCCAGGCGGTTGTTACCGCTTCTCTTCGGGAGGGGTACTTTCCCACCGCGCTTAAGACAGCGGTGGTGAGACCCCTCCTGAAGAAGCCGTCTCTGGATCCAGCTATTCTTAATAACTATCGTCCAGTCTCCAACCTTCCCTTTGTAGGGAAGGTTGTTGAGAAGGTGGTGGCTCTCCAGCTTCAGCGTACCTTGGAGGAAGCTAACTATCTTGACCCCTTCCAGTCTGGCTTCAGACCCAGTTACAGCACAGAAACCGCTTTGGTCGCATTGACTGATGATCTCTGGAGAGCTAGGGATGGAGGCCATGCTTCCATCCTAGTTCTCCTTGACCTCTCAGCGGCTTTCGATACCATCGACCATGGTATCCTTCTGCGACGACTGCGGGAGATAGGGGTGGGCGGCACTGTCTTGCAGTGGTTCTCCTCCTATCTCTCGGACAGGTCGCAGTCAGTGTTAGTGGGGGGGCAGAGATCGTCCCTGAGGCCCCTAACCTATGGGGTGCCGCAGGGGTCGGTCCTATCCCCCCTACTATTTAACATTTACATGAAACCGCTGGGCGAGATCATCCGAAGGCACGGGATAAAATATCACCAATATGCGGACGATACACAGTTGTATCTGTCCGCCCCGTGCCAACTCAATGAAGCGGTGGACGTGATGAACCGGGGACTGGAAGCCGTTAAAGACTGGATGAGAGCGAACAAGCTGATACTCAACCCAGACAAGACCGAGTGGCTGTTGTGTTTCCCTCCCAAAAATTTGACCACCATACCATCACTCAGGCTGGGGGGACAAAATTTAAACCCCTCAGAAAGGGCCCGCAACTTGGGGGTCCTCCTGGATTCACAGCTAACTTTTGACCACCATCTCTCAGCTGTGACCAGGGGGCATTTGCCCAGGTTCGCCTGGTGCGCCAGTTGCGGCCCTACCTGAATCGGGAGGCCCTCACAACAGTCACTCGAGCCCTTGTGATCTCTAGGCTGGAATACTGTAATGTGCTCTACATGGGGCTGCCCTTGAAGAGCATCCGAAGACTTCAGCTAGTCCAGAATGCGGCCGCGCGAGTGATCGTGGGCGCACCACGGTTTGCCCACATAACACCGATCCTCCGTGAGCTGCACTGGCTACCTGTTGGTCTCCGGGTGCACTTCAAGGTCTTACTCACCACCTATAAAGCGCTCCATGGTAGTGGATCTGGCTACTTGAGAGACCGCCTTCTGTCAATTACCTCCCTGCGTCCCATCAGATCACATAGAGTTGGCCTCCTCCGTATTCCATCCGCCAGTCAGTGCCGACTGGCGACTACTCGGAGGAGAGCCTTCTCTGTTGCGGCTCCGACACTATGGAACAATCTCCCCGTGGAGATTCGTACCCTCACCACCGTCCAGGCCTTCCGTACAGCCCTCAAGAACTGGCTAACCCGTCAGGCCTGGGGATAATCTTATTTGCCCCTCCCGAATGCTGAGTGAATGTTGAGTTTTATAGTTTAATTTACTTTGTGCACATTTCTTTTTTCGTATTGTCCTACACTCCCCTTCCTTTTTTGATTGTAAGCCGCCCTGAGTCCCCTCAGGGAAAAGGGCGGCCTATAAATAAACAAAAATGAAATGAAATGAAAATGAGTACTGCAGGCCACTTCAGCTGACTGCTATCTGCAGTTCGGCGGTTCAAATCTCACTGGCTCAAGGTTGACTCAGCCTTCCATCCTTCTGAGGTGGGTGAAATGAGGACCCAGACTGTGGGGGCAATATGCTGACTTGCTGAAAGCCCTATGAAGTCGTATATACGTCTAACTGCTATTGCTATTGTGCATCTGGCAAAGACTTCCCCAACTTCCTGGGGATCCCTCCAGATTGCAATCTGCAATTGGGTAGGCACTAAGACCAAGTGGGGGTCTTGCAAAGAGGTGACACTCTAAGTGGGATTTGCTGTATGGATTCCCTGTCCCTTCTGAGCCAAAAGCCCAACCTGCACTAGATAATTTTTCCTTCAGAGCTTCTTTGCCCCTTGATGTGGTTATGGCCATGATGCTCCTCGTGAGTCAGAGGAAAAATTCCAGCCTTTAGGGTGATTTCCCCCTCCCCCATTTCAAACAAGGAGTGAGGTGGTCACTATCTTTTTCCCTGGACAACCAGTGTCCTGGAGGACTTCTGTGGAGGAAAGCTATATAGTGTTAGTCAGTCAGTTGAAAATTCAGAGAGGTACCAATACTCCGATTCTGTCAGAAAGGCACAGTCTGTTAAAATTCCTCACCAGAAGCCAGAAAGTCTGTTCAGCACCTCTTCTCAGAGAAGCTGGGACTGGTGGCTAATACAGAGGAATCTAGGGAGACATGGAACTTGATTTGGAGACTAGAGAATGCTGAGGAAAAAGTACATCAGAAGAAAGACCAGGTGCACCACCAGGTGCAATTAGAGCTTTTAAAGCTGGAACACCACATCATCAACACTAACTCTTCTCATTCCAATACAACCAGGGTTGCCAGGGGTGCCACTCAGCTGGGGATCATCTCAGCTCTACAGTGTGTCCATGCTCACATGCCACACCAGAAGATGCCATCTGAGCACTGTGCCAATGTCCGAACATCACTCCAGGAGACACCAGCTGGGAGGCACTTCCATGTCTGTGACCCATGCTGGAAACCATGGCTGCCAGCATGTCGCCATCACCCCACACCTGAGCAGTGCGAGGGATTCACTGGCCATGGAGAACTTACCGGGCTATGGGGTGGCCCTGGCACATTCCCCTGCTGTGGCACAGACTGTGTAGAGCCTGTCATGGCTGGATGGGGGGTGGAACCTGTGCAGAGCATCCACAGCATGCGTAGCCTGCTCAAGGGCTGCAACATCATCACTGAAGGAAACCACATGAGGGCTAGGAGTTTATAGGGTCTCATAAATGGAGGGGATGAATCATCATACAGGGAAGAAGTGCGGAAGGTATCTGAATGGTGCTTATATCTAAATACTAGTAAGACAAATGAGATGGTGCTAGATTTCTGGAAGCACAGAGAGGAACCTGCCCCACTGTATATCGAGGGGGGGCTGTGTGGAGAGGGTTTCCTCTTTTAAATTGAAGATCAATTGCTTATTTTTGTTTACTTTCAAACTGCACAGTTTCTTATCTAAAGGGAAGAATACTAATAAGTTGTTGAATGGGTGGCTGGATTGAGAATGAAAGAAAAGGGCAGGACTCATAGAAGTGGATTCATTAACAGCATAGTCATGTCATTGTCATTAACAGACACAGAGAAGCTCAATGGTTAAATTATTTACACAGCTTTTATCTTTATTTTTAAAATGCACAATTCTCATCTGAAGGGATGAGCATATCTTGAAGAAGGCAGAGATGGGAGAATGTGGCAGATGGATCAAGCTTTCCTATTTCCAGAGGAAATAACCCTTTTGGTTGACCAATGAATAGAAAAGGAGATAAGAAGCAAAGCAGGAGGGAGACCAGGAGGATGTAAGAGAAGTCCCTGTTGTTGGCTTTGACAATGGGAGTTTCTAGGTATTTGATAAAAATGGTTAAAACAAAGCCTGTGGTAAGGAACAAGAGTAGGACAAAAGAGATCGGGATGATACTGAGATGTTCTTCATAAGACAGGAAGGTTATAACTTTGAGGATACATTACTGTATCCTGTACTCATTTTGATATTTCATTTGGCTGGCAGTAGTTCTGGAAATAATCTGGAATGGTTACTGGGAGCAGTGCAGAGGTGGATTGCTCCTGGTTTGGTCTGGATTGGGTGAATCGGTAGTAGCAGAGGCAGGAGGCTCCACCCACCCACTCAGACAGTTCTGTGCATGTGCAGAAGCATCACGCACAGGGGTACGCCTGAACCAGTAGTAAAAAATTGGCAACCCACCACTGGAGCAGTGGTAATATCAGTGTAATAAGATGCAACAATAACTGTCTACACCACTTCATTGTGGACCTGCAATGCCTTCCAGTGATCCTCAAAGGGAGGCCCATGTAGACTGCATTGTGATATAGTTTCCAGTAATGACCAAAAATAATTCCTCAACTTGCAAAGAATACACATGTTCCTAGAAAGGTAAATGATGTCCTTGACTCACAGAGGAAAGAATGCTATTTTGATTACATTTCTCCCATACTCCATTTAATCCCTCCTCCCAATTTCCCACAGCATTAAATGTGGCAGGCTTGAAGGCCCAATGCAAAATATGGCTTCCAGGTGTGACATAGAGCTATCTAATTCTCAATAAGCTTTTTTCTCTTAAGGGCTGATGTCTGCTGTGGGCTATTAAAGAAAGGTAGGGGCTGCTTTCTGTCTCCAAGAGCATGTTTCCCCATTTCTCCTTTTGGGTAATATAATAATCTGCACTTTTAAAATATTCATCAAAATATCTCATTCTTAGTTTAGTTTAGTTTAGTTTTAATAGATTTGTATGCCGCCCAATCCCGGAGGACTTAAAGGAGGGTGGGTGCTGATTTTCAACAAAATGAAAATGTTTCCACTGCAGCCAGAAAACCCAAATCGTCTATTTCTAGCATATCAACAACATTCCCATTGACAAGGGTCAGGTTTCAAATATTTGGAGTGTGGCATTTCAAGCCTCATGTAAGCTAAGGGCAAACAACAGATATGTTAATTTGACTACTCAAAAGAGCTCAGCAGGTATATTGCAATTATACTGGACAAGGATGGGAGATTATCTTCCAACTACCCTTTAATTATTTCCCCATACAGCTCATGCATGGGGAAAAGCTTACAACAATTTCTATGCTTGGCCTGTTGAAATGTGTTGAGAGTGGAAATTCCTCTCTCTCACATTTATACATTTCTTTTGGTTGTAAGCTGCTCCTTTGTATTCAGGTCTGGCCTCAAAATGATTATGTAGCACTTGGGGATGAAGATGCAGCCCAATAGACCAGCGCTGGAGGACAAGATGGAGAAGACCTGAACAGCCACCATGTATTTCCCTTTGGTGCTCAGGTAGGTGGGCACAAAAGTCACCCAGACACTACAGAAGACCAGCATGCTGAAGGTGATCAGCTTGGCTTCGTTGAAGGCCCCAGGAAGGTTCCTGGCTAGGAAAGCCACTGTGAAGCAGATGGCAGCCAGGAAGCCCAGGTAGCTGAGAGTGATGTAGAACATGACAACAAATCCTTCGTTGCATTGCAGGATGATCTCTCTAGGTTGGGAGTAAAGGTCAGAGTCAGGGAATGGTGGCGAAACTCCCAACCAGATGGAGGAGATGATGATTTGGACAGCAGCACAAGAAAGGATGATGGAAATGGCAAAGCTCTTTCCCAATAATCTCTTTGCTTGGTTTCCTGGCTTTGTGGCCAAGAAAGCCAGCACTACCGTGATTGTTTTGGCCAAGAGAGAAGAAACAGCAACTGAAAAGGCAATGCTGAAAGCTGTTTGTCGAAGAAAGCAAGTGGCTTTCCTTGGTTGACCAATGAATAGAAAAGGAGATAAGAAGCAAAGCAGGAGGGAGACCAGGAGGATGTAAGAGAGGTCCCTGTTGTTGGCTTTGATAATGGGAGTTTCTAGGTATTTGATAAAAATGGTTAAAACAAAGCCTGTGGTTAGGAACAAGAATAGGGCAAAAGAGATCAGGATGATACTGAGATGTTCTTCATAAGACAGGAAGGTTATAACTTTGAGGATACATTGGACTCTGTACTCATTTGGATATTTATCATCTGGACATTTGGTGCATTTTTCCGTATCTGAGAAAACAAAAACCAACATTTCTATCATATTGAATTTTTTCACGTATCAATAAATACATTTTTGATAACAACTGATACCAGCAGCGGTTTCCAAGATGTACTGTATTTCTTAACATCTTCAGAAAAAAATAAGAATATCATTTTCTAAATTATAGCTATATACAGTGAATGCATTATTTTGTATAATATGTAGAAACCTTCATAGGAACCGATAATATTAGAGGTAAATAGTGAACCATTTAATCTTTCTAGGCAAACTTCCTGCTATATAGACCTTCTTAATATAGTGGATTCATAGGATGCCTCTTGTAAAAGCTAGTCAGAGAAAGATAGTCTTGCAAATAATATGAAATGGCTACTGGTAGCAGTGGTAATATGTGTACAATTAAGTACACCCGCTACTGTCCACAGAACCTCATTTTGGACCAGTGACAACTTCTCAATGATCCACAAAGAGAAGGCCGTATAGAATGCATTGCAATAATCCTTTGAGTAAAGGTAAAGGTTCCCCCGCTCATGCGTGCTAGTCGTTTCCGGCTCTAGGGGGCAGTGCTCATCTTCATTTCTAAGCCAAAGAGCCAGCACTGTCTGAAGATGCCTCTGTGGTCATGTGGCCAGCATGACTAAACACCAAAGGCACACAGAAAGCTGTTACCTTCCCACAAAAGGTGGTTCCTATTTTTTTACTTGCATTTTATATGGTTTTGAACTGCTAGGTTGGCAGAAGCTGGGACAAGTAACAGGGGCTCACTCTGTTACATGGCACTAGGGATTTGAATCACTGAATTGCTGACCTTCTGATCAGCAAGTTAGCATCTTAGCCTCTGAGCCATCACATCCCTCAATCCTTTGAGTGGGTGGATCTAAAACTATTCCTGAAATTTCAAAGAACTCTGATATTCTTAGAGAGTTAAATGTGAAAGGGCACATCCAAATTGGAAAGCAGAAGGATTATTTCCTCTGGAAATAGGAAAGCTTGGTCCATGAGGTATGCTCATCCCTTCAGATGAGACTTGTGCATTTTAAAAATAAAGATGAAAGCTGTGTAAATAATTTAACCATTGAGCTTGTGTCTTTTAATGACAATGACATGACTATGCTGTTAATGAATCCACTTCTATGCGTCCTGCCCTTTTCTTTCATTCTCAATCCAGCCACCCATTCAACAACTTATTAGTATTCCTCCCTTTAGATAAGAAACTGTGCAGTTTGAAAGTAAACAAATAAACAATTGATCTTCAATGTATATTTTATTATTAATTTTTGTGAAAACGTTCTGGTTGAATCCACTTCCACAAAAATATGTCCTTTTCTTTGGTGTCACCCACCTTCCTGAGTGGAGATGGTCCCCTCTGGACAAGGAACACAGTCATAGCAGCAGATTGGCTCTCCTTCTCTAGCCCGCTTGACAAATCCAGGATGGCAACTTTCCACACATTTTGACTGAATAAGAGACTAAGGAGAAAAACAAGGAATGCCAAAGAAAATGGTGAGGACAAGTCAGCCATGGAAAATGGAGGTAGTCATGTCTTTAGCAAACTAGATCTGTGATTAGTTGCAGGGGATACAACTGTTGACTGATTTTTCATTGAATTTTTTTCCCTTTTCCTACTGACATATGGCATTGCAATATAGCACTTTTCTACTTAATATTGTCTGGAAGAACAAATTGAGTTAATATTTAAGCATTAAATGACAACCAGTGCATTCCACCTGATGGCCATATTAACATGCATTCTTCATATATCCATTTAAAATATGATGATCTGCTGATATTAAATGTTAAGATAAAAATGATTTTAAAATAAGTATTAATTCTGTAAGTTTGATTATAAACAAATAAAACTGATGAAGAAACTACAGACCAGAAGGATCTGCAACGGTTTCATCTGGACTGCATAAAACATTGCAATGCCACTATGTCCAAAATAGTCTCTCAACTGAGAAGTAAAGTTAAAATTCTGTAGAAATTGCTGCTGTCAACTTTGAAGGATATGTTCTTTGGTTATTTTTTTTTAACGTATTTGTTCAATGGATATGGCTGCCATACTTTTGAAATAAGATTAAAAGTGACTGCTTAGTTCCTAGAAGTGTAGTGAAATGAAATGGGGGTCAGGTTGTTAGAATATCACCTACAAAACAAATAAGTCAGGTATCTTTTGCTGCAGCAAGTGGAACTTAAGTATGAGCCTTGTGTCAGAATGGAATATTTCTTTTCTTTTTTTTGAATTTTTTTAAATTAGTTTTATTACAGAAAAAGCACAAAAAAAGAATCATCTTTCATTACATCTTGTAGAAAACGTATCCATTGGTCACAAGTACATTTTGTGCATTCCTTCCACAATCACATATATTCCATTCAGTTTGAATTGTATATGTTAAAAATTTATATATTTTACTATCACCATACCACCATTTTCATTTAATTAAGATTTCAAGAACACAGCCACCTGCTGGCATTTTTTTCTTCCGCCAGTCTCAATCAATCTGCCATATCTTTATATCTTTATAACATATTCTAAAAAAAGTCATTTAATAGGACATCTAACATTTCCTCTCCCTAACATATCTTTATTATTATTATAGTTAACTAGAGGTTATTTACTATTTTTCTCAGCTCTCCTCTCCACAGGGGCAAAAAGCAACAATCTCTAAACAACAATCTATTAATATATGTTAACAAAATGACCATTTAAAATCTAAAACAATCTAAAAAATGTTGACAATTCTAGTCGATAATCACCAAAGTATACATTAACATTCCCTTTTGTTATTGTAGTTAAGAATGGAATATTTCTAAGTGCCAGCTGGGTATCTGGACTTTCCTATTGAAGAACTTACAATTTAGTGACACCAACTGTCATGGAAAGATAGACCTACATTTATTATTAGTTAAATTTGGATTCTCCTTTTTCAAAGAAAGACTCAAGGTAGCTAACAATCAAGAGAATAGTTGCATTCAATGGGTTTATCCCCTGTTACTTTCAACACGAGGACAGGCTTTTCTTTTGGATCAAAGTCTTGTTTCAGTGGTAAGTTTTCGTGTCATTGCATTAATGTCAGATGCAATAAATTAGGAATAAGGATAGAGTTCAAAAGTAGTATTTTATGCTTCCTATACTCAAGAATCTGAACTACTAATGGTCAAGGTAAATAGGTGCTAGATAAGAGTCAACAGAACAGGTGTCGGCCTAAGTTTTCTTGTGATATTATAGTGACTTCAAACTGATTGTGCATTTGACCTTGCCCTTGAGCTAACCCTGGGCATTGAAGGACTGAAAAACCCAAATAGTATTTATGATTTCAGGTGAGCTAAACATGTTCAAACTTCTTTAGAAGAGAAGAAGATCTGAACACAATAGAATAACAGAATTGAAAGAAACCTTGGTGATCTTGTTCAGCCCCCTGCTCAAGCAGGAGACCCTATACACGTGATGGCAAACCTATGGCACATGTGCCACAGGTGGCACATGGAGCCATTTCTGAGGACACACGAGGCATTCTCCTTTCAGATCCAGTGCACATGTGTGCGCTGGCCAGCTGATTTTTGGCCTTGTTTTTCTGCTATTTTCCACCCTCTGGAGGCTTTCCCGAAGCCTCAGGAGGGCGGAAAACTGCCCCATGTGGAAACCGGAAGTTTGGGGACAGACTTCCAGTTTGCATGTTGGGCTGTTTTTCGCACTCCCCAGGCTCCAAGAAAACCCCTGGAGCCTGGGGAAAGCGAAAAACGGTCCTACTGGGCCCACTGGAAGTCAGAGGGCCTCCAGGGGGTAGGGGAAGCCATTTTCACCCTCCCCAGGCTCCAAGAAAGCTGTGCGCACATGCACAGGGCAGCAGGGTGGTGGTGGCGTCACAGGTGCATGGGGCACAGTGCGGGGGGGGGGGAAGGAATTAAATTATGGGGGTGGGTACCCAAGGTGAAAAAGGTTTTCCATCACTGTCCTATACCATTCCAGACTTGTCCAGTCTCTTAAAACTCTCCAGTGATGCAGCACCCACAACCTCTGAAGCCAAGGCATTTCACTAGTTAATTGTTCTCACTATTAGAAAATGTATCCTTAGTTCTAAGTTGCTTCTCTCCTTCATTAGTTTCCATGCATTGTTTCTAGTCTTGCCTTCGGGTGCATTGAAAAATAAGTTGACCCCTTCTTCTTTATGGCAGCCCCTCAAATATTGCAACACTGCTATCATGTCACCTTTTGCTCTATCACAGTGGGATGAAAAAGCAGCATAGATAATTCTGACCAGATTTGGGCTGCTTAAAATTGTGGACCTGCCCTTTCAGGAGACAGTGTCCCCAATTTGGATAGGATAAAGCTTCTTTCTCAAGAAGATGAACATGATCTCCATTCAGTCATGATTCCATTTCATTGGATTCAGTCCAAACCTGAATTCAGACACTGGTTGATAGAATTATTTTCTTAGCTATATGTAGACAAGAAAGAAGGGAATCTGAGGCCATTAGCAATACACTCCTCAGCACTTGACAGTGTCTCACCTGTTTGAGATACTAAATTGTAAAGGGGACACATATCAGCTATGTCTATATCCAAAATAATAATCACTTGCCATGTTCAATACCTGCTAAAGATCATGCACCTTGTTGATTAAGATTGGTCCATTTGAAATAGGTCCTAAGACTTTTGAAAACAGAGAAAAGTCTCTGATATTTCACCCACCTTGTTCAACTTTAACTGTGACAGAGAATTTTGTTTAATAGTAAATCTCTGTCTTTCAAAAATCCCCAATCTCATAATGGAGATATAATTCTTTTCAGAAACCTTTGACATTACAACATTCAGATCTGCTGCTAAATCTCCATTTTGGTCCAAGTACAGATTCATTTTAGAAAAATTGCGAAACTCATTCTTCTCCAGAAATGGATGAAACTAGAATGGAAACATCAAGGAATTTAAAAAGAAGAAAAATTGGTTTCTTATCCTGTGTGTGTTTTTCACATTGGAATCCTTTTTCTACACTTATCTGAATTGCAAATATGCTTAATTAGGAGAACATGTGGTACCACTATCTTCTTAATTGAATAAAAAAGGTTCAGCAAAATTTGGCAATGATATACTGTATATGCATAGGTGGATTCCTACCGATTCGCAACAGTTTGGGCAAACTGGTAGTGAAAATTGGGCCTTGGTCACCGAACCGGTATGGAGAGCAAGCAACCATGCCCCCTAACCAGTCCCCGGTTGCTCGCCCCACCCACACACCTTACCCAATCACTCCTTACCTCTCGGGCAGCTTGCCTGCCTAAGCTGCCTTCCCAGTTCCCACGTGGTGCCTGCCCTGCACCCCAACTGAGCTGCCTCCTCCTGCCTACAGGTATGTCATGCTAGCCCCCTTCACAGAGCTTGCTGCGCCCTGCCCATCCCCACTGGGCTCATGACCTTACCTCCCCCCACTTCCAGGAGTCCTCCTGCGTCCCATTTTGATTCCCAGGGGGGCTTCACAAAGGACTGCTAGGCACAAAAAAGTGTCTCAGGAGTGAATGTTCTGGTTTTGGGGTACACCAACCCTCTACCAGATACCCTTGTAGTCATTATTCTTGGATAAGAGATTGCTTAAAACTTGGATTTAGTATAGGGAAGAGCAATGAAGCCAAGGAGGAGATCAAAGGAGCTGCTCTTAGCCTTGAGGAAAGACATCAAAAATGAATGCAATACTGGTCTATGGAAGCTGAAAATCAGGAGTCTGAGGGCACCTTTTCCAAGAAAAGCAAGATCTTAGTTGTAGAAGGGAGGATTCAGCTCTCTTTGAATAACTGAAAAATATTACACACAACCTTTAGATCTGTTTACTGTTACTTCATTGTCTATGATATGGTAAAATGAACTCAGTCACAAGAAATGAAATTCTGGCTGAATAGCAAGAAAAAACATTCTAAAAGAGGAACAATTTTAGAGCTGAGGCAGTGAACTAGAGAAAATTAATCTCCAATGATTGTCTTAACTGAGCTCCATTAGTCAGAAAAGCCTTAACTTAGCTTCAGAGAGGATAGTTTAAATTGTCTCAAGGTTTCCTTCCTAATTTATAAAGGTAAAAATCTATGATGCTAATCACAAACCCATAAATACAGGGATTCATTTAAAAAATCCATGCATCCCTTTAAAATTAACAATATTTAATATAAAAATATAACTTGTGCTACCTCACCCCCGCCCAAACAATTAGATTGGTCAATCCTGTTGGTCTAACACAAAGAAGTTGAGATTTTTCCCTTCCTTCTCCTATAGATTCCTCTCAGAGGGAGGTTAGTAGTATTTAATATGAAAATTTATGTACCATGCTATAGAGTCTTCAGAAAATTATCCTTTGAGTAATTAGATTGGCCATATTTTTTGGCTTTTTCTAGTATAAGTAGATTGAAATAGATGGATTCCTTCTCAAAAGGAACTAGGATTAATGGATCATTGTCAATACTCCATACCTGCCATGGCTGCAGCCTTAGAGCCCCCAAATTCCCTTTGCCTTCCATCTTTCTCCTCCTCCTGGATCTGGAGGAATATGCAGCCTTCAAGACATGTGCCAACGTTGGGATGATACTTTCAATATGGTCAAATTTTAGAAACAAGATACCGTTATAGGCTTCCTGGGATACCAATGGTGCTTTCTGAGTGCATCTTTTCCGGCCTTTGACAGAAAGGTGCTCTGAAAAAGAACAATGAAAAGACTGCTTTCTGAACTGGGGATCTACAAAGAAATGGCAGTCAGAGTTACCATGTTTCTTCAGAAAAGCAAAGCTCAAAAAAGTATGAACATATTTATAAAGTCTGTGTTTCATTGTCACTGAACCCTCAACACGTGTGATGATCCAGACTTTCCCTTCAGTTGATCCTGGCAAACGCATAAATGTTAAATGGAAAGGAAGAATTCTGTCCAAAAGGGAATCATATTCTATGAAGTGAACAAAGACATTGACTTCTCTCCATTTAGAGAGGGCATTCCTGAGGGATGCTGTGTATCCAGTTGTTGAAAACCGTTCTGTTATAACAACACAAATTTCATTGCTTAAAAGCATAGGAGTAAAAGTCTTCATGAAGTCATCTCCATTTACTGTGTCTGAAGCAAAGAGACCAATCAAGGTCCATCTGAAATGGAGGAGCAACTGAATAATTCCTGGGTAATAGATTCCGTTTTTGGGGAACATCCGGTGGAAAAAAGGGAATAGACTTTTATCACTCAGAGCCTCTGGAGCTGTTATATAACCAATCTGAGAAAAGAATGAAAATGCTGTCTTATATTTGAGGTCAGATCATGTCAAAAGTATTAGCTTTTAAGAAATCCAAGTATGTTCTCATGAACATATTAGAATAATCTATTGTTGATTATTCATTAGGCCATATCCAGATACAGAATATGAAGCAGAAAACATTAGCAACACTGTATAAAAACAATATAAAAATTATAAGAATAAAGTATGCAAATCATATTTTGGTAGCACCATTACAATTTACCACAATCAGACTCACATTTGCAGAATTCAACTGAAGTATTTTGTTCCAATAAAGGGCCATTTTATATTAATTTTTGAATTCTGATCAGAGAACTCACATAGAATTATGTGAATTCAAGAGAATTCACTGAAGTCAGTTTGGTTATTTAACGAAAAACTTAAAGTACTGAACAGATCCAATACACCTTCCTCTTCCTATTTTTCCTCAACAACAACTTTGTGAGGTGGGCTTGGCTGACAGAATGACTGGCCCAAGGTTACCCAACTGGCTTTCATGGGTAAACTAGACTATAACTTACAGGCTCCTGCTTTCTACCCTGATGTCTTACTCACTGGACCAAATTGGCTGTAGCCATGTCTTTTTAAATGCTTACAACATACATGTATGAAATTATCAATAATAAAGGAAAATAACTCAGAGGTAAGTCTCTGTTGATCTTGTTTCTTGGAGTCTTACATCAGTCTTGCACCCTTCCTTTGAGCCTAAATCACGCTCCTGCATAAGTGCTTGTAGAAAGCGGCTTTGATAAGGGCCAATAGTCTGGGATTCTTTTCAAGGGAAATCAATTCCCTCTAAATTATTGCTCGCTTCATTGTGTCAGATGCTGTACTGAGAGCTACAAAAGCTGAAAACCATTGTCTACCTTGACTGACATGTTCTGTAGTTAGAGAGTTCAAGACATGCTCTGCCTAAAGCCTGCTTGTTCTTCTGAAAGAAATGCACTTTTCATCAACCCACTCTTAACTCTACTTTAGAGGAACCTTATATAATTTTATATAAAGGAACTACATTGAAGATATAGCCATCTTCAATGGAACCGAATATGGCAGATATTATTTATATGTGCAACTGAACCTGCCAATAGAAGGCCCCAACAATGGGGACATTTTTTTTTCAATTGTTCAGACACTAGAAAGTTCTCTCCAGGATATTAATGATCTCCAAGCCTTTTGTGATAAATTGACCTTAAGGAAATTAAGCTAAAATAGTTAATATGTTGGCTAGTATGTTTATAATTTAAAGTTGTTTATTAGTGCTGTGGACCCTATGTGTCCATAAAACATATTTTATCTTGAAGTTAGAAATTCTGTCCATTTTCATGAATCCATGTTTCAACATTGGGGTAAATTATTTGTTTATGTTTATTCAGACACAAAATAATAGCACAAAATAATAATCTTCCTTTTGTACAGAACCACTTTTGACTGGACATAGAACCAATTGTCACCTTCACAAGTGTGCAGCAGAAGCCTGCAAAGCAATGAGGATAATGCCATGAGATAACATGGCTGTTTTGATCCTTGTCTCCTCCCCATTGTTCCCAATCCTCAGACATGATTCTCACAATTGACATGGTGAAAAGCAGCTCTTGATTTCTGTAAAAAAGACATGTTTGGATCATTTATCCACCACCCCACTCACTTTTTCAGATAGAGAAACACACACATACACACAAACCTGAGGGACTTTGTAGGTGCCTACTAATGATGATACTTGAATGGAGATGTCCCTCATAGCTCCATCAAGGACAGCCAAAAGATTATCCTTCCTTCCACAGCAGTAGTTGGGAACATTGTCTTCTCCAGTAGAGAGCATGTCCAGCAAGACATCAGAAGTGCCAAATGTGTTCAAATAGTTGTCATGAATGTTGTAGCCAAGTGTGAGATTGTGCAAATTCTTGGGATTCTTGTTGACCAGTTGAATGGCAAAAATGTAGGCCATGAGATTTAACATACTTTGGGTTAAACTAATATAAAAATAGTCATGTCATTATCATCATTATCAATAATAATAATAATAATAATAATAATAATAATAATAATACTCTGCCGTTGCCGGTCCCAAGCCCAGATGAGAAAGGAGGAGGGTTAGGGTCAGGTTGGCATCTGGTCCCGTAAAAAAAACCTGCCAACCCATACAATATGGTGAAAAAAACAAATAAGAATTCCATACCGCATCGGTCGTTGTGCGGGTTAACAAGGGCCACGGCAGATGTTGGGGTCCCTGGACATCCGTCAACAAGTGGGCTACAAGTGGACCAGCCAACAAAACGACAAAAATATAGTGCAGATGAAAATCGTGCCATAATGGCCTGTTACTACAACTCAGAGCCAGGAAAAAGAGGCTATTTAAAGCGAATGTATGAATTATGGAAACAACAATATCCAGATTCAAATGTTAGTGAACAACGACTAGCAGATCAAAGGCGATTTATTATACAGAATAAAGTGTTTAGTGAAGTTGAACATGAGGAAATTCAGGCAAATTGCAAAACCCCAAAAACAATATCACAAGCGGAAATAACTGATATCCAAGACACAACTAAAGACATTATAGTAGAACTCCCAGAAGAAGCTCTCGGGGAGGAAATAACATCACCACCACTAGAACCAGTTATCACTGAACCAACTGATGAACTAACTCAAAAACAAAAAGAATTGAAGGATAAGATCATGGAGCATTTTCTGCTTAATGAGGAAAGGCAACGTTTACCATCACTAAAAACTGTGCCTAAGAAAATTTTGGCCCCTATCATGAAAATGGTTAATGCAGTGTTTTCAACAATTGAACCGGGATCCATCTTGGAAACAAACCAGTTAATGTACAGCGCAGCTGTAATAGTCACTAATGAACTAGGCATTAAAATTAAAGTACCTAGTCACACAACAGAAAAAGCATCAAAGCCAAAGTGGAAAATCCGTTTAGAACAAAAAATCAAAAAATTAAGGGCAGATGCTAGTAACTTAAAGAACATGCATGAGCAACGGCTTAAAAACAACAAAATCATAGATCGGCTAATCAGGAGATATAGATTGGATACAAGAAACATCAATGAAGCTGTAGAGATTGTAAAACAGCAGATAACAGCAACAGCTAGAAAAATTGAAAGATATGAGGCACGAATCATCCAATATAAACAAAATCAGCAATTTCGATCAGACCAACGGCGTTTTTATCAAAGTCTTAATGTAAATGGTGACACCAAAAGTGAAAAACCAGAAAAACAGGCCACAGTTGAATTCTGGAAAGAATTGTGGGAAAATGCAAAGGACTACAACAAGGAAGCAAAGTGGATACATGACTTTGAGAAAAGCATTGGCAACAAACAAATGCAAGTATTAGAAATAACAACTGAGATGGTCAAAAATCGAGTTAAAAAGGTAAAGAATTGGACATCACCTGGAAAGGACCAATTGCATGGTTTCTGGCTCAAATATCTGACCAGTTTACATGCGATATTGGCCAGACAACTGAATGAAATTTTACAAAAGGGCCAAATTGATGAATGGTTGACAACTGGAAAAACATACTTGATTCAGAAAGATGCAACTAAAGGAACAACACCTGAAAACTACAGACCAATAACATGCTTGCCAACAACCTTCAAATTACTCACAGGCATTATTGCAGATAGCATGATGGATTATTTGGAAACAAACAACATCTTGCTAATAGAGCAAAAAGGCAACAAAAAAAGGAGCAGGGGCACAAAAGATCAGCTCCTAATTGATAAAATGATATTAGAAAATTGTAAGAACAGAAAAACGAACTTGAATATGGTCTGGATTGATTACAAAAAGGCATTTGACTCACTTCCACATAGTTGGATCATACAATGCTTAGAAACAACTGGCATTAGCAAAAATATTACATCCTTTACTGAAAAGGCGATGAAACAATGGAGAACTGACTTGGCAGTAGGGAATGAGATCTACGGAATGATTAATATCAAGCGAGGAATTTTCCAGGGTGATTCACTTTCACCTCTTCTCTTCATCATCGCAATGATCCCACTATCAGTAATCTTTAAAAAAATGAAATTAGGCTACCAAACAGCCAAAGAAGCTGAAAAAATTTCGCATTTACTATATATGGATGATTTGAAACTCTATGGAAAGTCAGAAATAGAAATCCAATCATTGACAAACACAGTCCGAGTATTCAGCACCGATATTTCAATGCAGTTTGGCATGGAAAAATGTGCTGCTGTATCCATAAAAAGGGGCAAAATCACTGCATGTGAGGGAATTGAAATGCCCAATGGCCAATTAATTAAATGCAAAGAAAATGAAGCCTACAAATACTTAGGCATTCTGCAGTTGGATAACATCAAGCATGGAGAAGTAAAAACTGTTGTCAGGCGAGAGTACACCAACAGAGTTAAGAAAATTTTGAAATCTAAATTGAATGGTGGAAATACAATCAAGGCCATAAATACCTGGGCAATGCCAGTTATAAGATACACAGCTGGTATAGTTAACTGGACACAAGCTGATTTGGACATTTTGGACCGAAAAACCAGGAAACTAATGACAATGCACTACAGTTTACATCCACGTGGTGATACTGATAGATATTCCTGCCCTGAAAATCAGGTGGCAGAGGATTATTACAAGTGAAGCAAACAGTTGAAGAAGAAAAACATGCACTGGCTGATTATTTAAAAGAAAGTCAAGAACATCTATTAATCGAAGTAAAGAACAAAAATCTACTGAAGGCCCAACAGACAAAACAAGAATACAGAAATGATGTGATAAAATCAAGAATGAAGAGTTGGCAGAACAAAGCACTGCATGGCCAATTTCTGGAAAAAATAAAAGATAAAGTGGACAGTGAACAACCTTGGTTATGGTTAACAACAGGTACATTAAAGAAAGAAACAGAGTCACTAATCCTGGCTGCGCAAGAACAAGCTATCCACACAAATGCCATTAAGGCCAAAATCGAAAAATCCTCTGATGATGCCAAATGCAGACTTTGCAAAGAAGCTGATGAAACTGTTGATCACATACTCAGCTGCTGTAAAAAAATCACACAAACTGATTATAAATTGCGGCACAATTCTGTAGCGCAAATGATCCATTGGAATTTGTGCAACAAACTGGTGGGAACATCAGCCTGAAAAAGTCACCGAAAATCAGATGGTCAAGATCTTGTGGGATTTCCATATACAAACGGACAAAATACTGGTGCATAATACACCAGACATCACACTGGTTGAGAAAAACAAGGTTACAATCATAGATATTGCAATACCAGGTGATAGCAGGGTCGCCGAGAAGGAACATGAAAAAATCGCAAGATACCGGGACTTAAAAATCGAAATTCTAATAATAATAATAATAAATTCTAATAATACTCAGCTGCTGTAAAAAAATCGCGCAGACTGATTATAAATTGCGGCACAATTCAGTAGCACAAATGATCCATTGGAATTTGTGCAAAAATTATAATATTAAAACAGCAACAAACTGGTGGGAACATCAGCCTGAAAAAGTCACCGAAAATCAGATGGTCAAGATCTTGTGGGATTTCCGTATACAAACCGACAAAATACTGGCGCATAATACACCAGACATCACACTGGTTGAGAAAAATAAGGTCACAATCATAGACATCGCAATACCAGGTGATAGCAGGGTCGCCGAGAAGGAACATGAAAAAATCGCAAGATACCTTAAAAATCGAAATTCAACGACTATGGCACAAACCAGCAGTGGTAATTCCAGTGGTAATTGGCACACTGGGTGCTATTCCAAAAGCACTGGAATTACATTTAAAACAGTTAAAAATTGACAAAATCACCATCAGTCAAATGCAAAAAGCCGCACTGCTTGGATCTGCACGCATATTACGAAAATACGTTACGACGTCCTAGGCCCCTGGGTGGGGCCCGACTAGTAACCAATGCCAAATCCGGCGAAACAACTGGCCGCTGTGATACAATTGTATAACAACAACAATAATAATAAAATACCATTTCCAATTTTATTCTCTTTGTCTCCACAAACCTACTGATTGCACTTTGTATTGCATAAATCTAATCCAAAGCGAGAGGAAAATGATAGTCACCCATCATCACCATTTAATTTTTTTCACTGTTGAGAATATATGATGGAGATCGCCATTCAACAAGGGTGAACAATCACAAATAGCAAACCATTATTTATAACACTGCTAATTTTATTCTGCCCATTAGTAGGTTTCAAAACCATTCAATTATTAAAGTAGAAGGTATAAATATTATAAACCAAAAGGATTTTCCTAGGTGGCTCAGAAAATAAATTCTAAAAAGAAGTCAGCCACTATTCCTATAAGGATCAGGCATTCCCTATCAATGAGTGGTTATAGAAATATCGTAATAGGCTGGACACAGGAATTTGCAACCCTTTCTCTCACTACTTCAAGTAATAGAAAATTTTAATGTGATGAACCCAGGATTGGATGGAGAGAGAAAAATAAAATGTACTTCTTTCATTTTTTTCTGCCCCCTTTTTGAGTTTAAGTCTTTTTCAGCAAACCATATAAAAGAGGACATCAAGATAATTCAAGAAATTGGTTTCTGCAATATAGGGGTATGTGAAATAAGAATAAAAGAAAAACAGTGTTAGAACTGCAAATAGAGGTAACCCAACTCCACCACAATGAATGACTTACTCATGAGACTGGATAGAAGGAGCCATGTTGAAAATCAATGTTGTATGTGACATTTTTGTTGCAGTGGTGACTACACTAATGAGATGATCTCCAGGCCTGTAGTAGCTCCATGTTTTTTTTCTACTCTGCTGTTCCAAATTCAGTGAGCATTTCATTTTGACCTTCCCGGAGAACAGCTGAGACATCAACAGCATCAGAAGCAGAATCAGGAGATCCATAATTCATGCAGCTGAATCAATCCTCTTCATGTTTCTAAAGAATGAGAAGAATTCAAAGTACTCTCACGATGGAATATCCAATGTCTTTTCTGATTCAGACAGAATTAAACAAACTTCACCGGGCTAGGACAGAAAGTACATTTAACAGCATAACCCCTGCCTGTCTTAAATTGTGTAAAAAATGCTCAGCATGGCTAGAAATAATTATCTTTCCTGATGCAAGATCTCATCTGTATTGCTTCAGTCTGAAGTTTACATCAAAGAGAAGGATTAGTAATCTCAAAGATGGTATGGGGATAGTTATATTGAGAAGCAACTTCTCTGGGGATCCTGAAATTCTTTGCCACTCCATGTACAGAAGGGAACCTGGGGAATAGCATGTTATTGAAAAATCACAGATACACCTCTAGGGGCACAATTCTGTGGTGGTTGTGGTTTTTACTGTCAGGACACATCCAGAAAGTGATGCTGGAGGAAGACAGTTCAACGACCAAGAAACTGACTTCTCCTGACCTTCAAAGTGATCTTTTTGTCTCCAGAAACTACTAGGGAAATAACCTACAACTAGGTCTCTGTGTTGGTGACACTTAGTTCTGCCTCTCTTCTAATGCCAAGGGAGTGATCAGTAACCTTGAACCTTGCCTAATGTTTAGAGCAAGGCCTGTTTGTGATCATCTTCTATTAGAGCTCCAAATTTTAATCCTAAATTGCAGCTGGTTTTAAAATTGGTTGTGCCTGAAATGGAATTTAGTTTACCATCTCTTCTAGAAATATCAGTTTTTAGATGAGAGCTGAGTAAGAGACCAGAGAGTGAAAGCCTATGGACTGTATTATTGGGTAAATAGGGAGAAAGTAATAGAGTGGAGAGAAGTTTCTTTTTTTTAAATCTATACTCTGTGTATCCCCCTTTCCATTTTCATGTAAGTCAATGAGAAATTTATATTCTGAATCTTCTTAGTTTATTAAATACACCATGGCTTATGAGGTCCACATCTAAAATGGTGATGGAGCCCACAGTATGTTGAAGAGTGTGACTTGATTTTTTAACACATCTACCATGAAATTGGTTTTTAGGGATCAGGTACCAGAGGTGGGTTGCTACTGTTCGCACCAGTTCGGGCATACTAGTAATGGTATTTTGGCCTGTGTCACCCGAACCAGCAGCAACCCAAGCTTGCCATGCCCCCAAACCAGTTCCCCAGTCTCCGCTGCCATTGCCGGCAAGGTTTTTATTACTTTTTAATGGTTCTTGCACATGCACAGAACAATTTGCATTGTACTGCACATGCATGATCAATGGAAAGTGTGCATGAAGTGAACTGGCAGATACTCCAGCAGCAGCTCACCCCTGCTTGGTATCCTTCTACTTGTTGCACGTACTCACTTAGTGAGATGCAGGCCATTTGGCCTTCCCACCTCTGAGGCTGTCAAAAGACTGCAAAATGCTTGGAAGGTTTGGTTGAGAGTTCCTGTATTCCTGGTTTATCTGGGTTGGTTATTGGGCAAATTACTTCTCTTATTCTGGTGGGTATAAAGGCATGTGAACCCTTACCTAGAAGGTAAGGATGAGAGTTCAGCTGGAAGTTTAGGAGATAAGCAGGATCATCTGATGGCAATGGGCAGAGGGTGACCTTGGGAATATTGGGTTCAATATTTCAAAATAATCCCACTGTGTGGCCCTGGGCTTCTACTAGAATTGCCTCCTTATCAAGATTTCTGGTAGCTCTGGATTCTGCTGTTACTTTTGAATGACAGATTGATACTTAACAAGGCTGATCCATGATGATATCTGCCATTTTTGAGAAGCCCCTACTCAGTCAGAAATGTGACTAATAAAATTTATGGCTGTGTCCCAGGAGAAGGAGGAAGGGTAGCTCTTGTCGCTCATGGTTTGTTACATGCAGGCAAGAGGCTTCCCCCAGGTCTGGGTTTTTTTTGTCTCAGGGCATTTGAGACATGAACTGGCAATGGAAGACATGAATATCAGCCCACCATCATGGACAGATTGCTCCTGAGTTTTTTTCAGTTCACTGGTCTTGCATGTCCCTGCAAGGAATCTGGGTTTATTTATCAGCCCAAACCAGATGGATCCAGTGAAAAGCTTGGGTTTATTTTTACTTGTTTGTGGATCCACCAAGTAGACCTAACTAAAGGTGGCAATAACCTGGGAATTGACATAAAGCTAGCAGAGCTGTGAAATCTAACATCCCTCTTTTTCTGAATTAATGATAAAGCCACAATTCCAGATTAATATTGTTGTACCCTTGTATAAACATGGTGAGAGAAATAATCCAGCCAGCTATAGACCAACCCACCTACTAAGTTCAATTGTCAAGTTAGATGCAGGGGATCTGTGTCTTGAATACTTGGCCTATTGAGGAGAACATTAGACACCCAAACATCTCTGGCTGATATTTGTATTACTTGCTGAAGAATACAATGAGTAGTCACACTCTTGATTTTCCAACATTTGACTTGATCCCAAGGAGCAGCCTATGGGAAGCTTTAAGGAATAGATGCCTCCTGCTTTTGATATGCACATTATATGAGGAGATCATTTTATGAGTCAACTGTGTTCAACCAGGAAAGAGGCCTTCTAAGTGAATGGAAACTTCTAGTGTGGGATGAAACTAAGATGGATATGGCCCAATGGTGGGTTCCAGATCCCACCGCAACCAGTACACTGCAACAGAGCCTGGCACTCACCTCGGACATGCGGCTGCACACACATGCGCATGCCACCACCTGCGATGCTCCAGCTGCTCGGCAAAGGTCTCACAGGTGCTGTATGCTGCGTACATGTGTGCAAATGGCCTGGTTGGCTTAAAAACAGGTAAAGAACATGGGCAGGTGGGCAGGCCCACTGAAACACCATTCCAGTACAGTGGCCTCTGCTCCCAGTATGCCCGTACTGGGGCATACTGCCCGGAACCCACCACTGATATGGCCCCATGAGAATTATTATGTGAACTCTCAAACAAAAAGTGAAAACATTCACGCCTTACACCAGTGATGGCCAAACATTTCAGCACTGAGTGCCGAAAAGGGTGCACATGGACTCATCTGAGACACAATCCAGAAGAGGAGCTGCCCAGGGGGGCTGTGCATGCCAGAAAATCAACTTTTGGTTTCCGGAACATGCATGACTGCTTGTCAGCTAGTCTTCCAGTTACTAGCATGTGTGCATGGGCAACAAACAGCTGGCCAGCGGACATGCTTGCGCTGGAAAGTGGAAGACAGCTCTTCCAGTTTCTGGCACTGCGACATGCACAAAGGCCATCTGATTGTCCCTGATGCCAGGCAACAGAAGGCGGAGAAATGGAGGCAGCAGTTATGGAGACAGACTCATAAGAGATAATCAAGTCCAGGTTATTGTGGCTTGGCCCCTCCCAAGAGAGTATATAAGAAGAGACTTTGGGAGGAGTCCTTTTGCAGGACACAACCATTCGTAGCAATCTGGAGAACTACTTATCTGGTCTGCCTTGTGTTCCTGTGTCTGTTGGAGTCTTGGTTGCTGCCAACGTCTTGCCAGTGAGTCGTGTCTTGGCTTTCAGCCAACAGGATTATAATTGCTGTGAATAAAGACTGGCAAAGAGCTAAGCCTGTGTCTGCGTTCATTACTGGACAGAGGGGGGGTCAGAATAAGGGGGTATAAAAGAGTGGTATGAGATTATGAAGGTGGTTAGTAATGTAAGGGTTGGTCCCCTGCCTTTTTGATTTGTAATAATTTAATTTTAGCTTTGCTCTTATATTTTTTATTAATGCTTTTATATCATTTTAATGTTTTTATTATAAACAGACCAAAATAGTTTGAGTAAGAGCAGCAGTGTAGACATGGAATAGAATAGACAGATAGAAAGACAGATAGAAAAAGAGAGTCAAATACTGAAAAATTAGGCATCCTGTGAAAGAGGGGAAATTTGATTGTAAATTATAAAAAAAAAAGAATTGAGGAAGAAAAGTTCACTGTCTGCAGAAGCCAACCACAAAGGTGGGGCAGAAGGAGGCATGGGGAAGAAGATGTGTGGGGTGGAAGCTTTGGCACCTGGATGGCAAGAGCTCAGGAGAGATTGAGAAGTCCATATATTAAAGGGAGGGGATTTTGGAGATTTCAAGACATGAGCCCCCCCCTCTAGTCTTGCAAATGGATCCTTGTAAGATGAAGTAGAAAGTAGGGCAAGGAACAAGATGCCAGATCTGAAGAATGAGGAGCTGGTGGTCCAGTGAGATGGGAGGAGGCCCCTGGACCTGACTGAGGATGCCAGGCTAGTGTCATCTGTTTCACTGTAGGGCATATTGCAATTATAATTCATGACCATTTGATATATTGTCCCACAACTGTGCATACCATTAAAAGTAGCTCAAAATAGCCCCAAAATTGCAATCTGCAGGTGCAAAATACTTCCTACAACTGATCACTCAAATTAGGCTAATTGGGTGGGGAAATTGTCCAACTGAGAACAGTGACCAGCCCAAGCATCAACAACAGGAGCCATCCATAAAGTTTGGAAGGGGGAGAAGAAGGAGGTGGTGAAAGGAAAAGGTTTCCCTTTAGTTTGAGAATACTGTTAATCTACAGGGCTACACATGAAATGGATGTAATTGTGTAACTTCCAGCCTATAATTGAGGAGGAGTTTCTGAGGCCTAAAAATATTTCCAAGGTTTCTCCTGGTTCAAAAATCTGGTATCAATATTCAAACAAGCAAGAAACAAGCTAAAAGTAAGCAAAGTTATAACCACAAACCAATCTAGATTTGTCAAAAACAGATCATGCCAAACAAATTTTATTTGATTCTTTGACAAAGTGACTAAAATAGTGGACCAGCTGTGGAAAGAAAATTCTCTGATTCATTTTTCCATCTGGGACAAGGTCATCAGCACTGAAGAAAAAATGGATGCAGAAGCAAGCTGCCAGAAAGTGGAACCTTTTATTTCAGAAGCCAAAAACCCTAGTGGGGTTCCAGACTAATTAGCTGATTGAAAGGGTGCATACAATGAGTTTTATACCTTTTGGGACTATTGAAATTTTGGTGGTTGTGATGATATTTGATGTGGGGCTTTTGTTGGGGTAATTCTCCTTAGGTGGGTTGTTCCCTGTTCGGACCAAATTGGGCAAACCACTAGTAGCAGTGGCAGGAGGCTCCGCCTATCTTCCCGGACACTTCAGTGCATGTGAGCACACCCTAACCAGTAGTAAAAAAATGGCAACCCACCACTGACTACAATGTATCTGCTTGTGAATAGGCTTATTAACAAGACCCACCTAAGGCTATTCCTCAGACTGAGTGGCTGGGTTTCCTTTTTTTCCCCAAAGGCTTTTTATTTTTTTATCTTGAGTTTTCTTTCTTATTCAGTTCATAGGAGAAATGGCTGTTTTTATTTGAGGGGAGGGTTATAATATTTTCTAATAAACTAAAATGCTGTGGACACATTATACCTAGAAGTCAGCAAGGCATTCAACAAAGTAGATCACAACCTATTTCTTGGTAAACTAGAAAAATGTGGGATAGACAGCATCACTATCAGATGGATTTGTAACTGGCTGTTAATCATACCCAGAAGATAGGCTCAAGGAATCTAGATAGAATCTGAACTGATCCAGTGACACTTTTTGCCTAAAGCCAAATTCTCAAGCAGGAAAGGGATTGCCAATTAGGACCTTACAGATCAGAGCAAGAAGTGAACTGCATCTGACTCCCTGTGTCTGCCATAAGTCTCCTGGAAGACTCAGCCAAAGAGCAGAGCTGAAACTTTGATGATAATTCTCCCTGTCATAAGAGCTCTCTGAATAATTCAACCAGCTATTGGACTCAAAGATTGTTAGACGTTTCTCTGGAGGGAAATAAAAGAGAAACAATCTAATATGGTTCCAAATGATAGGGAAGAGCTAGAATTAAATCTGTCATCAAGAATTGAAAGTTTTGAAGGTTCCATCCTTAAAAGGGATGAGGGAATATATGGCATTGATGGCTGAAGAAAAAGAAATGTGACATTTGTAGGCATACTGGTTAAAGAGGAAACCCTGGGGATTACTTAATGCCTGAACATGGCACACAAGTGAAACAATTTTCTGCTGAGTTAGAGCCAAAGTTTACTTTATTTTGAAAGCCAATGCTCAAGGGCATCACCATACACACACAAATTGATGCAATAGTGTAGCAAGTCCCTAAGAACAAAATCAAGTTCAGTCAAAAATTAGACATCAAAATTTTGTTAACTGCACAGCTAAAAAAATATGGCACACACTAAGAGGGAGAGTGTTTTTTTTTTGTCTTTGGAAGTGAGTTCTTGTTTACAGGCTCAATTTCCGTCTGCAAAGAAACCAAGGCAGATGCTCTACTTCTCCGCTATAATTATGGAAGTGCTGGGGATTTCTTCTTTTCTCTCCAGGGAGTTTTCTAGCTGTCACCTTTGAAATTAGTCCAGTGAATGGCAAATGCAAGGAATAATGCAAAGTTATGTCCTGTCCTGAGCAAGAAAGCCCTAATGTAGAAAACTCTTGGTTTGGCCTACAAATTAGGCATTGTGTATCTCTGCAGAATTTCAGACTCTGGCCTTCCTGCTTTCATGCCTCTTTTCTTCTAGAGATGTTTATTTCAAAATGTGATAAATCAATCCTCCAAGACTCATTTCAGTGTATTTCCAGATGGGCATTGAAACACCCTTATTTTAACCTATCTTGACTCAGGCAGCCTCATGGAAACATCCAAGCCTTCAGTTTACCCTTTGATCTTCTATGGTGTTAGAAGTCCATCCCAAGTTCGAAGATATATTCCCTCTCTCCTTTCATCTAAGTCATTAACTGAAATGTTGGTGAATCCAATTTTCAGAGTAGAACATTGTTCATGGTTCTTATAAGAGGAATTGTTGATGGAACCTTCCTTGGGTACATTTTCTCAGCCAGCTTCATAACCACTATACCTTATTGCCCTTCACCCCACATTTGCTATTTAAAATATGGAGGTTACTCCATTAAAAATGTATTAAACCCTTAAAAAGTTACTCAGTCAGAATATCTGGTATAGCACTTCCTTAGTGGTATTTTTGGATGGCTGGACTAACAATGAGCTCTGCCTGCCATGAATAGTCTTGCATGACACCAGTTCTCCAGGTTTTTCAAAGATAAAAGATCAGTCAGTCCATTTCCTTCAAGATCCTAGAACTGAATTCATCTGTCCCTGGCCCTGAGATTTGAATGGGTAGAAAGTAAAAATATATCCCCTGAAGATTTTCCCGGTCTCAAGCTACAAGCTTGTCTTTTATGTGGGTGAATCACAACTGCTGGTGGATCACACAGCTATTGACAGGTAGCTGTGGGATTGTATTGTGGTTTGGAGAGAGCCATTTTTACCAGTGAGCAGAAAATACTTCACCGCCTAGTGAGAGTGCAGCTGTGACTTTGGCTACAGGAACTGTCATCTGTTATTGTAACATTGTTTGGCAGCAATTGTTTATAACTGTGGAAGAGTAAAAATCTTCAATGCAGATTGGACTGAATGAATGCTAAAACTGAACAATTAAATTTGGAAAGCCATAAATGTGTAATAAAATGTGGAATAAGCAGTGGTGGGATTCAGCCGGTTCGCACTACTTCGGGAGAACCGGTTGTTAACTTTCTGAGCAGTTTGGTGAACTGGTTGTCGGAAGAAATCATTAGAGTAGAGAACCGGTTGTTAAATTATTTGAATCCCACCACTGAGCATAACCCCAAAATTTAAAAATTTGTAAACAATAGTTAAACTTGCAAAATGGAGAAGTGGGTGTACGAGGAATTATTTGGGATGCTGAAAAGTGCATGCAAAACATTGTTTGGTTAAAAAAAAGATAGAAAATCGAAAAGAAAATAAAGGGCAAGAAATAGGAGAAGAGGGGGTAAGAGAGGGCACAAATAAGGAGCAAGATATGGTGGGAGAAAGAAAACTCAAAAATAAAATGTAGACAGATAATTTTACTGGGATTTACAAAGGGGGAGATCCCCTAAAAAAGAAACCCAAAAAAGATAGCAAGAAGGGGAGGAGAACAGGGAAAACCCTGGGGAAAGATACCAGAATAATAAAAATGAGTATTCTGAAGAAAAGATACCACAGCCATAAAAACAGGTGGACGGGGAGAGAAGTTAGAAGAAAGGGGGAGAAGAAGAAAAATGATTAAAAGTGGAATTTGTGAAAATGGATAAAATAGGAAGAAGGGGGAAAAGAGTAGATTAAATGGAATAGTAGTATGATTGGTATTTTGTGCAGCTAATAAATAAATAAAGTATAATACATTGTTAATTGTAGAAAAAATTGAAAGTAATGCTCTCTATGTCAAAACGTAACTAGTGGATATATATTGTTTATAGTAAAATAGACCAATAGGGAAATATGAAATGATAATTTGATACAATTTTTGAAGGGGCAATTGAAGATATTGTTTAGACAAAATGAGTATTAAAATGGAAATAATGGAAGAAAATAATTTGGCTGAAAGTGAAAACCAAGTTATGATTTAAAATGAATTATGTAAATAAGAGGATATAAAAGGTAAGATCCAGTCAACACTTTGTTTCTATAATATGTGTAAAGCTGTATTAAAAATAAATAAATAAAAACTTAATTAAAAAAAACAACTGCTGGAGGATCACAAACTCCTCTGTTGGAGAAAACTGGGACCAATCAGAATAGAGTAATTCTGTTTTTTCTTTCTAAAGATGGCAGTTAATTTCATTGTGCCAAGTGCAATGATAATAAACTAAACTAAACTCATCTTTTATTAGTTTTTACATTTGTTGATTCTTCATTTTTTTTAAAGTATTTCACTTTGAATATATTGGAAAGAGATCCATGCAGGAGATGTGTATGAAAGGAATGGATTATGGAAAGACGTATTAACAAAAGCAGATCTCTTAATTCATGTAAGAGGGTCTCTAAAAGGTTGGAACCATGTACATGGTAAAAAATGTAGAATAGAGTAGAATAACAAAGTTGGAAGGGAGCTTGGAGGTCTTCTAATCCAACCCTCTGCCTAGGGAGGAAACTCTACACCACTTTAGACAAATGGTTATTCAATATATTATTTAAAACTTCCAGTGTTGGAGCATTCACAACTTCTGGAGGCAACTTGTTCCACTGATTAATATTCTAACTGTCAGGAAATTTCTCCTTAATACTAAGTTGCTTCTCTCCTTGATTATTTATTTATTTATTTAACTCTTGTTTAGTGTCTACAAAATAATTTAATTGACCAGTTGGACAATCCAGATTCTCCTCCTCCTAATTGGGCTGGGAAATGTTTCAATATTTTCCTTATGCTGCTAAAGCTGAGATCCTCAGTCCAGAAGAACCCCAAGTGCAGTTCTTGTAAAGAACCCGAATTTCAGATAAGCTATGATATAACTATAAAAAGGGGATTTTAAAGCCTCCCTCAAATTATTTATGGCATATAAAGATGATTCTCATTACACAAGTGTCATGTTTCAAATATCTGTGTGTGGCATTTTAAGCCTCAGATAAACTATGAAATGAAGAACAAAAGATCAAAGGATTCCAATAAACAAAGATGAAGGACACTTATCTTCCAGCCAAACTTTAATTATTTCAAGTAAATTAATTGGCCCACAGGTATGTAGAGCATTTTGCCTATTTTCTAAGTTTGGTCTGTTGGAAACTCTTGATAGTTGAAATTCCGCTGTCTCACATTTCTGTATTTCTTCTGGTTGTAAGCTGCTCCTTTGTATTCAGGTCTGGTCTCAGAATGATAATGTAACACTTGGGGATGAAGATGCAGTGCAACAGACCAGCACTGGAGGACAAGATGGAGAAGACCTCAACAGTCACCATGTATTTCCCTTTGGTGCTCAAGTAGGTGGGCAGGAAGGACACCCAGACACTACAGAATACCAGCATGCTGAAGGTGATCAGTTTGGTTTCATTGAAGGCTCCAGGGAGGTTCCTGGCCAGGAAAGCCAATGTAAAGCAAATAGTGGCCAGGAAGCCCATGTAGCTGAGGGTGATGTAGAACATGACAACAGAGCCTTCATTGCATTGCAGGATTATCACTCCAGGTTGGGAGTGAAAGTCAGAGTCAGGGAATGGTGGAAAAACTCCCAGCCAGATGGAGCAGATGATAATTTGTATAGCAGAACAAGAAAGGATGATGGAGTTGGCCAAACTCTTTCCCAACCATCTCTTCACTTGGTTTCCTGGTTTTGTGGCCAGAAAAGCCAGCATTACTGTGATTGTTTTGGCCAAGAGTGAAGAAATGGCAACTGAGAAAATGATGCCAAAAACGGTTTGTCGGAGAAAGCAAGTGGCTTTCCTTGGTTGACCAATGAAGAGGAAAGAAGACAAGAAGCAAAGCAGGAGGGAGACCAGGAGGATGTAAGAGAGATCCCGGTTATTGGCTTTGACAATGGGAGTTTCTCTGTATTTAAGGAATATGACTAAAACAAGGCCTGTGATTAGGAACAGAAGTAGAGCAAAAGAGATCAGGATGAATCCCAGGTGTTCTCCATAGGAGAGGAAGGTTGCAACTTTGGGGATACATTGGACTTGGCCCTCATTTGGATATTTATCATCTGGACACTTGGTGCATTTTTCGGCATCTGTGAAAAGGAAAAGACCTCTTTTAAGAGTTTCTTCTTTTACATTTCAAGAAAGACCATTTTATGACAGTTGGCATTTTTTGTATTTGATAAAAGCAAAAAAATCAATATTAGGCCCTTTTACTTTTCAAGATATCGTGCACTTTCTTGCAGCCATACCTGCTATCAAGAACATTTTGCAAGATGCATCTTAATATCTTTTTAATAGTCTGTGAAATTGGGGAAAGTTCTTTAATGATAATGTGAAGAACCTTCATTGGAACCTACATTCTTATGAATAATGAATCAATTAATTTTTCAAGGGAAACTTCCTGTATCATGTCAGATGACACTTATTAACATACTGGATCTATCCCCCCTCCAAAGTCTCTTTGCTCTTCTTCCCCTTTGATAAGAAAGTGCATTTTGTAAATGTGTGTTTTAACATCTACAGTAGTTTCATCAAAATACTCTTCATGGATCCATTTCCACAAGCCCCTCCATTTTCTTCAGGGAGACCCACCTTCCTGAGTGGAGATGGTCCCCTCTGGACAAGGAATGCAGTCATAGCAGCAAACCGGCTCTCCTTTTCGAGCTCTCTTGACAAATCCAGGATGGCAACTTTCCACACATATGGACTGAGGCAGAGACTAATCGAAAAATACAATCAATGCCAAAGAAGAAATGTTAGGACTCATTATCTATACATACAAACATGCATGGATACATACATACATATACATGATTTTACATACATGTATGTATCTAAAATCATCACAGATGATGAATCATCTTTTTCAGTCAATAGTTTCCCCATACAGGACAAAATGAAGCTGACTTCCCAATGGAGCAATGGGACCTCCACCCAGGCATGATTCAAGTTCATCTACTTTACTCCCAATGTGAATTAAGGCATTAAAGAATAATATTGTTTTCTTATTTGTTATTTGTGTAGAAGGAACAGCACATGCACATTTCCCAAAAGTATGATGAAGATACTGAATTGTAGGTGCTACTCAGAATGGGACATGGCCTTCCATGTAACCCAAGAAACCCAAGAAAAGTATATTTTTTTCTGCTTCCCAGATTCAATTCTCAATGAAGGTCAATCTTCTTGATGACTAGGTTTAGCCCACTTGAAATGGATCCTTAGCATTTGGAAAACAGAGAAGACACCACAATTTTGTCCACCTTGTTGTGCAACTTTAGTTGTGAAATAGCATCTTGGTTGATAACAAGTCTCTGTCTTTCAAAACTCCCCATAATCTCTTTCATGGGATCCTCCCTGGGGAGAACCAAGAAGCTTGTGATGCTCAGATCTCCTGCTACATCTCCATTGTGACCCATGTAGAATTTAAAGTAGGAAAGATTGCAAAACTCATTCTTCTCCAAAAAGGGGTGGAACTAGAATTGAAACAATTTTAAAAGCAGACAATTTAGTGTCTTATTCCATGTGATCTTTTCACATTTGATTTCTTCTTCTACTACTACAGATCTCTAACTTGCAAATATCCTTAATTAAAGAACAGGGGTTACCCACAAAAAAGGTCAGCAAAATTTGTCAGTCACATACTGAAAAAAATATATTGATAAAATAGTCAATTGGTTGATTATATCGAGAGTTTTAGTATGTTAATGTTGTAAGAGAGCCAGAATGTTTTATTATGAGATGAGCAGCAAGTAAATAAACAAATAAATAAATACCATAGATAAATCACTCTAATGCAAGATTTGATGCAAGATTTATAAGACCCCCTCAGAAAAAGGTATTTGACCTGATTTAAACAATAACAACTTTTCAGAAAACTATGGTTTTCTCATAGAGAGAGGTGTGTGACTAAAATGCAATTGAAAATATCTGATTTTTAATAAGTAGGACTTGAGAAACTAAAGTATCTCATATAAGGACAGTAATGATGCACTGGAAGAGATACCAAACTTGATAAGTGTAACTCTGAGAATTATCTTTAAACAATACTTTTTGTAAACTAAATGTTAGTTGTCAGTAAGATGCTGATGGAAAGAAGGAAAGAAGGGAAAAGCATCCATAGGAAGTCAGAATCCTGTTTTGGAGAGATTCAACTCATCAGAGCTCCTTGAAGACACCATGCTTGGAGAACACATTACACAAAATCTGGATCAGGTTTAGGGAAAGGTAAAGAAGCTATGGGAGATATCAAAGGAGCTGCTTTTAGAGTTGAAGAAAGAGAACAATGAAAAGAACCATGTTGCTCTACTGGAGCAGCCATCAATCAGAAAAGCTTTAACTGGGATTCCTGCAGAGAGGAGAGATTCAGCTAGATGATCTCAAGAGTCTCCTTCAAATTTATAAAGGTAATATTCTACAATGATAATCCTAAATCCATACATACTGGAATTTATTTAAAAATGCATATATTCTTTTTAAAATTAGCAGTGTTTAATTATAAAACTTCAACTGTCATGGTATGAGCTCTACGGGGATGCAATTAGATTCACCAAATATGTTGGCCTTTTGTAAAATAAGTAGTTTGAACTCTTTTGGATTCCTCCCCCAAAGGAACTAAGATTAATGGATCCATGTCGGGAACAATACCTGCCATGGCTGCAGCCTCCAAGCCCCAAAACTCTCTTTGCCCTCTTTCATTCTCCTCCTGGATCTGGAGGAATATGCCGCATTCATGACATGGGCCAGAGTCTTAATGAAACTGTAGTAATGTTTATAAGTTGTGAATTGGATCCTGTTACTTTCCCCTTGGATCTCCAGTGGCATTTTCTGGGTGCATCTTCTCCGGCCTTTCACAGAACAGATGTGCTTCGAAAAAGAACAATGAAAAGACTGATGTTCAAACTCATCATCTACAAAGAAGTCAGATTCAAAGACATCATCTTTTGTCCTTGCTTCTGCTAGAAAAGCAAAGCTCCAAAAACTGTGGATGTATTTGGAAAGTCTTTGCTTTTTGATTGAATATGATGTTAAACCTGTGAAGATCCAAACTTTCTGCTCAATGGGCCCTTGCAAAGCTACAAGTATTGCATGGAGAAAAAAAATTCTGAAAAAATAGGAATATTCTGCAAAGTGAACATAGGCATTGACTTGTCTCCACTTAGAGACGGCATCCCTGAGGGGTGTTGTACTTCCAGTCTCTGAGAATCGTCGTGACATAACAACACAAATGCCATTCCTGGCAAGCAAAGGGTTAAAAGTCCTCATGAAAGTCTCTCCCTCTTCAGAGTCCGAAGCAAACAGACCAATCAAAGTCCATTTGAAATGGAGGAGCAGTTGGATGATTGCTGGGTACTGAAAGCCTTCTTTGGGGAGCATCCGGTGAAAAAAAGGGAATTGACGCCTATCACTCAGAGCCTCTGAAGCAATTTTATCACTGATCTGAAAAAGTATAATGAATAATCTTGTGTTATATTTCAGATCAGATCAACTCCAACACCTTTTTTATTAAAACAACTTTGTTGTGATGAACATATTAGAACAGATTGTTTTTTTATATAAAAAATACTCTTTATTATTAAAAATAGAAGTTGTACATGGTGCAACCATCCTGGAATTATCTCCACCATACAAAAATAAAGTATAACTCGAATATCTTTTGTATTCAGCCTACATTACTAATTATACACACATACTTAACTCCTTATAAACGCTACATTTACATAATATATTACATGTATTACTTCTTTCGATCTACACATCCTTGTTCTTTTCCTCTCTGACTTTTATTCCTCAAATCCAATTAGAATAGATTGTTGATGAATAATTAATATTTAAAATACTGTATATAAAATAAAATACATGAAACATATTAAGTAAAATAATAATAATAAAAATGCAAATCATATTTCTCTATCACCCCTACAATTATATGTGGAAATGTCAACTGAAGTGTTTTTTTTCCATCAAGGGGGTGCATTCTTTATAATTTTTTGAGAACTGCTACATCTCTGCTTCTCTGCTTTTGTATATTAGATGCTTTGTTTGTTCAGTAATCTTCTTCTCCAGTTGTACAATAGACTGGAGATCAGAGCTCCTAATATAATTTGTCAATTTTACAATATAAGAGGTTTTCAACTTGAAATATTGTCTTTTTAAACACACACAATTTTGGAAGTCTGTCATTTTCCATGGCTTGAATCTAACACCAAAGTTAAATTATAAGTCCTGATTTTTGACAAAGATAAAAGGGCAGTAGCTGAGGTCCTTTTATCCACCCTAACATACTTCTCAGATGCAGTGATTGGATTTGTTCTAGTAGTAATTTGTAGTTTGAAGCCCCAAACATCAGCTTGATATAAGAACATGGGAGTCATTCTAATAAGTCCAAGGAAGCTGGATAATTATGAGTTTATAATTTAAGGAACAGATACCCTCATGACCTTGCCCTAAGTGAGTTCCTATGATGATTAAAGATCCAAGATTCATTTGCAGAGGAAACTACCCCTAGGTAACGAAAGATGTTACTTTATGCTGTTTGTTTACCAGAAAATAGCCATCTATTGCTATGATGTCACTTTCCAAAGACCATAAACTTTTTGTTCAGCTGCCCACTTTCAACTCTACTCAAGAGGACCTTAGCATTTATATTAGCCACAATATCTAGTAGACCAAGTAGGCCAATAATTTCTAGGTTACATTTTATATTACATTTATTTTATTTATTTTACATTTTATTCCCTTTTTAAATATATAGAAAATACTATTAGCATCTTCTACTCAACTGGGTAATATTAATATTTGTCAATCAATCTGCCAATAGAGAAACTCACTAGAAAATATATTTTTAAAAGTTCAGCCAGTACGCTGTCCTCTTCATGGGCTCTACTGCTTTGCAAGTCATTTATTATGAATTTTATCTTGTTTATATTAGAGTTTTTTTAAAAAAATGGATGTGTTGGTTAATATGTAATTTTTTAAAAATAAAATGGTTGATTGATACTAGTGGATGCGATGAGTCTATGAGACACATGTGCTTTATCAACAGTAGGTAAGTTAATCCATCAGGAGTCTTGTCATAAATGTGGGATTTATTCACTATTGAAATTATCATTCTTTTGGCTAAGAGTATGTAGAAAATATGAACTTCACAAGAGTGCTGCAATATCCTATTCTACTTAAGAACCTTTCAATGGACAGAAAGCCTTTACTCACCTTCACAAGTATGCAGCAGAAGCCCCCAAAGCAATGGGCATGATGTCATGAGAGGTTATGTCTGTTTGGATTCTTACTCCCTGCCCAATGTGGATCCCAATCCCCAGTCATGACACAGTGACCACAGTGAGAAGCAGCTCTTGAATTCCATTGAGAAGATATGGCTGGATCTATCACTCACCCCCTACTGGCTTTACTAAATAGAGAAACACACACACACAAACCTGTGGGACTTTGTAGGTGCCTACTAATGTTGACATCTGAATGGAGATGTCCCTTTCAGCTCCATCAATAACAGCCAAAAGCGTTTCCTTCCTTCCACAGCTGTAATTGGGAACATTGGCTTCTCCAGTGGAGAGCATGTCCAGCAAGGCATCTGAAGTGCCAAGTGTGTTTAAATAGTTGTCATGGATGTTATAACCAAGTGTGAGATTGTAGAGGAATTGGGGATTTTTGTTGACCACTTGAAGAGTAAAAATAAAGCATAGTGTTCTTGACGTACTATCAGGAAAACTAGTGGAAAAAAATGTTCATATTAATCTCAGCATCATCAAGAACAATAACAAAATATTTCTTTACATTTGTTCATAAACCTATTGACTCTTAAGCCAAGATTAAAATCATAGGCAAGTGATAGTCATCCATCAGTGTTTAATATCTGTGAGTGTTGAGAAATTGGAATGGAGTTAAAAATCCCAAATAACACCATTATTTGTACAAGTATTAATGTTCATCAGCCAGTAACTAGTTTGCAAAATAATCCAATCATTAAAATAGAGCCATCATAAAAGGAAGGGGATGTTTCATAAGAAAAGCCATTCTTAAAAAAAAAAAAAACAGGCCATCCCCACTTCCTATAAAGACCAGGCATTGGATATCAATGAGCTGTTAAATAACAAGAAAATGAGCTGGGCAGAGGAAGCTACAATAATCACTATTCAAGTGATGAATTCAGAATTGGATATGGAGAAGAAAATAATGTGGAGCTCTTTCAGTTACTTTTTCTCCCCCATCTCCCCCTTTAACTACAAAGATTAAAAATAAATAAAAAATATCTTCCACAAAACAAGCCAAAAGTGAGCAGCCATGGAAATCAAAATGATTCAGCAAATTAGTTATATTACTGACAATGCAAGTCACTGTAATAAAAATTGAGTGGAAACCCCACCTTACTAGCACTGATGATGTTGCCTAGATTGGATAATGAAGCATCTGCAAGAAAACAACCTGAGAGGACTGAGGACCCTCATTTCAACCCTGAGCTGCAAATATTATTGAGAAATTAGTGTGCTTCTATAATATAGGAATAAGTGGAATAAGAAGAAAAAAAGAAATGTGTTAGAATTGCAAGTAGAGGGAATGCAGCTCCATTATACTTACTTACAAGATAGATTGACTAAAAGGAGCCATGGTGAAAGGCAACTTTTTAGCCAGTATTTTTGATGCCCTGGAGATTATACCAATGAGATGGTCTCCTGATCTGTAATAATTCCATGGGCTTTTTACATTCTGGTTGTTCAAATTCAGCAGGCACTTCATTCTAAGCTTCCCAGAGACTAGCTGGTTCACCAGCAGCACCACAAGCAAGAGGCCCATAATTCATAAGGCTAAATCAATCCCCTTTTTCATTTGTAAAGGAGAAGAGTTCAAAGCATTCTCGCAGGATGGAAATGCCTGTAGCTTTCCTGATTCAAACAGAGTCCAGCCAAGTTTTACCTGGAAAGGAGAGAAAGGTACATTGAAAAGCACAAAACTGTATGCCCCAAAAGTTGTGCCAGACAGAGTGTGACCTGTTACATTTATCTTTTTTCTGATGCAAGATTTCTTCCATGTTCCTTCTGTCTGATGTTTACATCAAAGGCAGTTGCTGGAGAGGTGGCAGACGATTTCTCAAAATCAGGGATGGTGAAAATTACAGTGATCGGTAATTTGCTCTCGGGGGATCCTGAACTTCTTCCAGAGACCCATATACACAGGGGTAGTTGAAGAAAAGCCTTGTCCTTGTGAAAAGTCACAGATATATCCCTGGGGATAGTGTTTTGAAGTGGTATTGGTCCTTCCTGTCAGGGTATGTCCAGAAAATGATGCTGGAGATAGATAGTTCAACACCCATGGCATTGAATTATGTTATCCATCAACATGGTTTCTTGTCTCCAGATCACCCAGAGCTATGAAATTGGTGCTGCTCTAGATTGATGATCCTTAACTCTATTGCTTCCTGTCTTCTAAGGCCAAGGAAGCTATCAGTACCTTTCAATCCTGCCTAACATTCAGAGTAGGGCCTCTTTGGGATTTTCTTTTCGACGGTATCTCCATGTACCAATCGTATATTGGAACTCATTTTAAATTCCTTGTGTCTGGAGTGAAATCTTATTTCCCATCTGTTCTACTATTACTACTATCTACTACTATTATTGGGTGAGAGCCAACTAAGAGGCTGGATAGTGAAAGCCTGTGGATTGTTGCCTAAATGGGGAGAAAGTTGCAGAGTGGATATAACTTTTTATTTTTATTTACTTTACACTTTGTGTGTTGTCTTTCTGTATTTATTTTATTTATTTATTTAGGGAATTTATATTGCTGCCTATTTGCACATGGAAACTCAAGACAGCTTACAGAATATAAAACCCCACATAAAAATAATGAAACTAATAAAAGAAGTATCATATAATAAATTAATATACTAAAATCACTCCTACCCTCCTGCCCATTAAAGCCATTTAATGGGTTCTATCCCACTCTGGGTTTCCCAGACCTGCTGGCAGAATCAGGTCTTCAATACCTTTCAGTATTAATGTAGCTAGTTTTTTTTTTCCTTGACGCTATGTTACCTTCCTACATTCATGCATAACACATAGATCCTTTGATCCTGTATAGAATTCAGTTCAGTTGCTGTAATTCTTATAGTCCCACTTAATTCACCTCAACCAATCTCAGTAATACCATCCTGGGAAAGGGAGACACTTTTATCTATGCTTAGGAAATCTAAATCTAGAGTTTCAGCAAGCAGAAGATGTAGATTTGTGAATTATTCCAATTTCTGACTGGGTGTGTAGGCACAATCTCACCTGTTTCATCCATAACACCTCAATGGGACACTAGATCATTCCATTCTCTAGGAAGTCTTTTCTAGAAATCTTAACAGGTTGTATTTTAACACCTCTCTTAACTAACCCACATTGTCCTCCTCTAATTTGGCTGGGAAGTGTCTCTCCACTCTTCTTATTCTGATGATGCTAAGATCTTGAGCTCAATACTGCAAAGAACCCTAATTATAGATGAGCTACCAAACAACTAAACAACTAAAATAATGGCACTTATTGATATGGGATCTATCTAATTAGTGGTTAAATTAAAAAAATGGAATTGAAAATTTATTACAGAATGTTACCAATACCAAAACAATAGAATGATTTAAAATAGGATATGAAAAAAATACTTATTATTGGACATGTTGAAGATGAAGTAATGAACTATTATAATTAAAATGAATCCATATTTAGAATACCTTGTTTAAAATGAAGAAATAATAGTGACAGTCAAACAAATGAAATACTAAAATAACAATGTATATAAATATACTTGATTGACAATATGTCACTTTATATTAAACTTAAGGGATGATTATGGAAATGATGCCCCAAACCTTGTAACCAATTGACACACTGTACAGAATGGAAGATTTTTTTAATGTTACATTTCTTGTCTGTTTAAACAATAAAAACTTTAAAAAAGATTGAAATTACATGGCTATGGCATTTCAGGCTACAGAAAAATAAGGGCAGAGAACAGATATGATGCTTTGGCTGCTTGAGAGGGATCAGGTGACACCAAAATCATTGGACCATCTCATGTGGGGAGAACATCTTGGACCACTTTCTATTGTTGGACTATTAGAACATATTGACAGTGGAGGTTTCCTCTGTCTCAAATTACTACATTTCTTTTGGCCATAAGTTGTTCCTTTGTATTGAGGTCCGGCCTCAGAATGATAATGTAGCACTTAGGGATGAAGATGCAGCCCAACAACCCAGCATTAGAGGCAAGGATGGAGAAGACCTGCACAGCCACCATGTATTTCCCCTTCGTGCTCAGGTAGGTGGGCACAAATGTCACCCAGACACTGCAGAAGACCAGCATACTGAAGGTGATCAGCTTCGCTTCATTGAATGTCCCAGGGAGATTCCTTGCCAGGAAAGCTAGTGTGAAGCAGATGGCAGCCAGGAAGCCCATGTAGCTGAGGGTGATATAGAACATGATAGCAGCCCCTTCATTACATTGCAGGATGATCTCTCCAGGCTGGGAGTGGAAGTCAGAGTCAGGGAATGGAGGAGAAACTCCAAGCCAGATAAAGGAGATGATAATTTGGACAGCAGAACAAGAAATTATGATTGAGTTGGCCAAGCTCTTCCCCAACCATCTCTTCACTTGGTTTCCTGGTTTTGTGGCCAGGAAAGCCAGCACCACTGTAATTGTTTTGGCCAAAACTGAAGAAATGGCCATTGAGAAGCTGATGCTGAAAACCATTTGTCGGAGAAGGCAGGTGGCTTTCCTTGGTTGACCAATGAAAAGGAAAGGAGACAAGAAGCAAAGCAAGAGGGAGACCAAGAGGATGTAGGAGAGGTCTTGGTTGTTTGCTTTGACAATGGGAGTTTCATGGTATTTAAGGAATATCTTTAAAATAAGACCTGTGGTTAGGAAGAAAAACAAGGCAAAGGAGACCAAGATGATGCCCAGATGTTCTTCATAAGAAAGGAAAGTTATAACTTTGGGGATACATTGAACTCGGTCTTCATTTGGATATTTTTCATCTGGACACCTGGTACATTTTTCAGTATCTGAGAAAACCAAAAATAAATATTTCTTTAATATTCTGTCCTTTCAAATTTCAAGAAGTACCTTCTTGGGACAGCATCTAATACCATGAGGATTTTCAAATGAGCATCTGTTAACAATTCCACCAAAAGAAGATAAAAGGATATAATTTTATTTCTCTCTCCTCTTTTTCTCCCTCCCTCCCTCCATCCCAGTGACATGCGGTGAGGTTTATGGCTGATGAGGCACTGAGTTGTGCTCTGTGGCTGTCATCACTTACCATATTTTTCAGAGTATAAGATGCACCGGAGTATAAGATGCACCTTAATTTTGGGGGAGGAAATCAGGAAGAAAACCTTTCTGCCTCTTTCCCAGCATTATCCATCAATATTCATCTGGCTAACATTTTTGCTGCCTTAGTTGGAGCCTTATTCCTGAAGCTTCCTGGGGAACTGCGATGAAAGCCTTTTCAATGAAAGAGTTTTTGGTCATAATAGCCGACAGGAGAGAAGAGGCAGCGCACTGGGCGAAGTTTCACCACCCTGGCCCCAACAAGCGATGGGAGAGTCCAGCAGCAACCAGAGCATTTCTTCACCACTGGCAGGGATGCCGGGCACCTCATTCGTGGTGGGGCACAATTTGGGGGTGGCAGGTGGGGCAGGAGATGGGGTGCCCAGCACCCCTGCCAGTGCCCCGGGTGCTGCTGGACTCTCCCCTCCCCTCGCTCGTTGGAGCGGGGGTGGTGAAACTTCACCCAGCATGCTGTCTCTCCCTTCCTGTGGGCTGTTATCCAGGATAGGGGGCACGAAACCATGGTCTCTGGCAGTGACACTTAAGGGAGTGGGCGCTAAGAAGCAGCTTCCAGGGCAGGCAGCAAGTCCGTAGAGGAAGAGGAGAAGAGTGCGTGGCTCTGCAATGTGCACCAGGGAACTGAGAAGGAAAGCATTTTCAGGTGGTAGCACTTGCTGGAACTGCCTGCCACCTGAAACACAATGCACTTGTTTGGCCTCTGCATGTGCCCTTTTTGGAATTGGGGAGGGGATCCTGCAGCCCAAAATGCTTTCATTGAAAAGGCTTTCTCTTCTGCTATTGAGTCACAGGAAGAACGAGCGCCCTCTACTATGAGGCAAGAGAACTGCATGCCTCACGTAGCCTGACTTTTTAAGATTTTAAGCCTCTGCTTAACTCTGCTCATGCTGAGCGATCCTAAAATGCCTAAAATTCAGACTAGGTGAGGCACACAGTTCTCCTGCCTCATGGTATATGGCTCCATCCCTCCATCCCTCTCTCTTTCTCTCCTTCTCTCTCTCTCTAGGTATCATTGGTGGGTTACTACCGGTTCAGACAGATTTGGTTGAACTGGTAGTGGTTTGCCAGCCTGCCATGCCTCAAAACCTGTTCCCTGGTTGGTGCGACATGAGCAGAACCATTTATGGACAACTGTGCACATGCGCACACCAAACTGACAGTAATGCTGGCAGCAGGGGTGGGTTTCAAAAATTGTTCGAACCTACTCTGTGGGCGTGGCCTCCTTTGTGGGAGTGGCTTGATGCCCATGTGACCAGATGGGAGTGGCTTGCCACCCATGTGACCTGGTGGGAGTGGCCAAGATGATGTTATTACTAGATATTACTAATTACTAGATATTATTAATATTACTAGATCATTATTAATGCATAGAAAACTGTGGGACATTACACACCCACCCACACCCACAAACTATGACAGTGCTAGGAAAACACCAAAAAAATAAAAATCCCCCCCCAAAAAAAAGACTGCCAATGAAACCAGTTTTTTTTTCCTAAGCCTAAGAACAGGGAAGACAAAGTCACTGGAATAAAAACCATCAAGGCAACGTGGAAAATTATAAAGGACAGGCACTCACAGAACCATCAACCACCTCAGAATTACCTAAACAAGGAGTGTCAGCCTCTGCTTCCCTGTTGCTTCGGCTGCCATGAAACGGGGAGGGAGGGCATGGAAGAGTTCTGGAATTCAAGCTTCTGCAGAGCGGTTTTTAAAAAGAAAACAGTCTTCTTGGGAGGGGGAATGGGCTGTGCTCCTGGTTTTGGGGATTCCCCCCCACCAAAGACCAGTTGCAAATCTCTCCAAATCCTTCAGGATTTTCTTTTAAAAAAATGCCTCTCTGCAGACGATCTTGAAAACCCCCACCCCATCTCTGCTTGCCTATAGCCTTGGAAGCTTCCACAGAGAAGCTTCTGCAGAGGGTTTTTTAAAAAGAAAACAGTCTTCTTGGGAGGGGGAATGGGCTGTGCTCCTGGTTTTGGGGATTCCCCCCCACCAAAGACCAGTTGCAAATCTCTCCAAATCCTTTTCAGGATTTTCTTTTTAAAAAATGCCTCTCTGCAGACGATCTTGAAAACCTGCGAGGGATTCCCCCACCCCATCTCTGCTTGCCTATAGCCTTGGAAGCTTCTGCAACTTCACAGTAAAAGCAAGTAAGAACTTCTCTCGCTCGTGAGATTTTCTTTACTGTGCAAAGGCTTGCTTTAAAACTGCAGACTCCCGGGGCGGGGGGCAGGGGAAAATGCTGCCCATATGTCCCCTTCCAAAGCAACCTTGCAGGTTTTCAAGATCATCCGGAGAGGCGTTTTTTAAAAAGAAAAACCCTGCAGGCACCCAGCGACAGGGGCTAGGAGCTAGGAACCCGGAAGTTAATTACTTCCGGGTTCACTGATGAACCGGATCGCAAGAACCGGTGTGAACCGGCAGGAACCCACCCCTGGCTGGCAGCAACCCACCCCTGCTTGGTATATATGTGCCATGGGTGGATAGGCGGCAATTAAAATAAAATGAAACAAAACAATATGGTAATTAATATACTGGATGCATGATATCTGTTTTATGAAATCTCTTCGGCTGGCAGAGAAAGCTAGTCCTGCAAATAATTATTTGGAATGGCTATTGTCAGCAGTGGTAATATGTATGTAAACAGATTCACTCATAATTGTCCATACCAGAGGTGGATTGCAAATCCTGGCACTATTGGTTCACTCATGCTGTTGCGCGTCAATGAACAATGCTTCTCTGCATGTGCAGAAGCATCCAGGCAGGTGGGAGGAGCCTCCCCCCATTACCACTACCATTTCGCCTGATCCAGGCTGAACCGGGAACAACCCATCTCTAGTCCATACCATTTCACTGTGGACCACTCATACTATTGCTCAAGTAACCCATGTAGAACGCATATCAACAATCCTTCTAGGAGTTGGACCTATGACAAGTTCTCCACTCTAAAAGAATTCAGATGTTCCTAGAAAGCTAAACTTGACAGTACACATCAAAACTAAAAAGCAGAATAGATATTTCCTGTCTCAGTAAAGCTTGCACAATTAACCACAACTCTCCTATCTCTTTCCAGCACTTCTTTCAACATTGTTTGTTGTTCTTTCCTTTCTATAAGAATTTTTGCAATTTGAAAAGAAAATGAAAACAGTGTGAGCTTCAATTTATCTTTCAACTTTCACTTCCACCAAAATCCTCTGGATGAATCCACTTCCTGCCCTTTTCTTTGGTGTCACCCACCTTCCTGAATGGAGATTGTCCCCTCTGGACAAGGAATGCAGTCGTAGCAGCAAAGTGGCTCTCCTTCTCGAGTCCTTTTGACAAATCCAGGATGACAATTGTCCACACATTTAGACTCAGGCAAAGACTGTAGTAAAACAAGGAATATATACACAAAGCAAAACAAAAGTTTAGGACTAAATATCCATAGAAAATGGAGGTTGGCATGAACATTAGCCAAGTAGTCTCTGGGCTTCATTTAGATAAAAGTTTGCAGGAGATACAACTACTGACTTATTCCTCTCTTTTGCTTCTGGAATATCTCATTGCAATACTATATGTCTGCAGCAGAGGTGTCAAACTCGATTTCATTGAGGGCCACATCAGGGTTGTGTTTGACCTTGGGACCAAGATGGATGTGGCCAGTGTGGGCGTGGCCAGCTTGACATCACTTGTGTTGGGCATCTGTGATGGCCCATGTGCCCTCCCAGTGAAAACAGGCTCCCGAGTTCCGCTTTCAGCTACAACGGCCTGCTGCCACCCTCTGCCAGTGAAAACAGAGCTTGGAGAGGGAGGGCATGGACCCCTGACCTCTGTTTCCACTGACAGAGGAAAGTAGGAGGCCATCACAGCTGAAACGGAGCCTGGGAGAGCTGCTGCCACCTTTGCTGCTTCTAGGGTGACCCCATGGGCCAGATCTAAGCACCCCATGGGCCAGATCCGGCCCCTGGGCCTTGAGTTTGACACCTCTGGTCTAAAGGGATGGAACTGAGAAAAGATTCAATTCAATGACAACCAATAAGTTTCTCCTCAAGATTGTATGAACAGTAAATCCTCCATTCTTCATATATGCATGATTTAAAGTTTGAAGATGTATTCGTGTTAAATTTTAGAATGAAATATATTTTTTTAAAAATATAATTCTATATTAGATTTATTAAAATTAAAATAAACAATGTAATAAAAGGAAGAAATCTTTGACTGATGTTTCCCTCCCCCCACAACTAGTAAAACATTGTAAAGTCATTCCCCTTTGAAAGTAGTCCAAAGCCATCTTCCTGTTAAAATACATGGAAAAATTCCTTACAATATCAAAGTATCCTAAAAATATGAGTTCCAGGTGTAGCTATAAGCTTGTTGCCTGAGGGGCAGAGGAATGGCAATGTGTGGGGTGGGGTCAGAGAGAATGCTATCAAAGCAACATCTGACAGCTCTGTGTCATTCCCTGGGGATGAGCAGCCCAAGCAGTATGCAATAGGGGAGGAAACAACAGGAGCTAAGCCTCCATCAATTAACATGTCTGAAGCACAAACCTGAACTCAGACATTGGCCAAGAGAATTTCCTTTTTCTTTGCCATTTTAGAGGGGACACGGTGGCTCAGTGGCTAAGGCGCTGAGCTTGTACTGTAGATCAGAAAGGTTGGCAGTTTGGCGGATAAAATCCCTAGCGCCACATAATGGAGTGAGCTCCCATTACTTGTCCCAGTTTCTGCCAACCTAGCAGTTTGAAAATATATAAAAATGCAAGTGGAAAAATAGCAACCACTTTTGGTGGGAAGGCAACAACATGCCGTACACCGTTGTTATTTAGTCATGCTGGCTGCATGACCATGGAAACATCTTCGGACAGTGTTGGTTCTTCAGCTTTGAAACGGAGATGAGCACCACTCCCTAGAGTTGGGAATGACTAGCAAATATGTATGAGGGGAACCTTTACATTTACCGTTTGTTATTTTAGGATTAGGAAAAAATGAACTTAAGCCTGTCAGCACTAAGTTGATAGCTTTTGACAGCAATTGATGGCCTATCTCACCAATTTTATGTAGAAACTAGATTGCAGAAAGAACACCAAAAGTTCAGGATCAAAAGTTACTCATGCTGGGCATAGCTGCATTAACTTAAAACAATGTCCCATATTATAGCATCTCGAGCACACCTTGATCAATAGTACTGAAACCTTCCAAGCAGTCTAAGAAAACTATGAGGTTTCTACTCCCCACCTTTAATTTTCAAGAAAAATCATTCATCTTCTTGACTAGGCTTAGTCACTTGAAATGGGTTTTAAGGCTCTTGACAAAAGAGAAAAGACAGAAATACTTTCCTCACCTTGTTGAGCAACTTTAACCATGACAGAGTATCTTGGTTGATAATAAGTCTTTGTCTTTCAAAAATCCCAAGTTCTCTGTGAATGGACTCCTCAGGGGCAACCACCCAACTAATGATTTTCAGATCTACTCCTATTTCTCCATTTTCATCCAAATATAGTTTTCTCTGGGAAATATTCCAAAAATCATTTTTCTCCAGGAAAGGATGGAACTAGAATGGGAACATCCAGAAAGTCTAAAGGCAACAATCTTGTTTTCTTATCCCACCTACTCTTTTCATATTTGAATGTAAAATGTAATTTATATAAAAACAAATTGAGGACAGCTACAATGTAGATCTTTCTTTAAGATTTTGTTTGTAGTTTCTTAATGTATAACTTATGTAAAGCAGATGTAAAACTCAAAACAAGTCTAGTTGGTTTACCAAAATGAATTGGGGGAAAAAAATACCCAAATGGAATTTAAGAAAGAGCCAAGTGCCAAGTATTTCATTTTGAAAAAATAGAATGAAATACAAAGGAAGAAAGATGAGGGATATTGTTATTAGTTGTGAAGTCATGTCTGACCTATTGTGACCCCATGGACAACATTCCTCTAGGCCTTCCTGTCCTTTCTTCTTTTTCCCTCAATCGTTCCCAGCATTAGGCTCTTCTCCAGTGAGACCTTCCTTCTCATTAGGTGACCAAAGTACTTGAGTTTCATCTTTATGATCTGGCTTTCTAAAAAGAAGTCAGAGTTGATCTCTTCTAGGGCTGACCGGTTTGATCACCTTGCAGTCCAAGGAACTGGAACTCTTCTCCAGCACCATAGTTCAAATGCCTCCATTCTTTGGCACTCAGCCTTTCTTATGGTCCAACATTCACACCCATCCCTTGCAACTGGGAAAACCATAGCCTTGACTATACACACCTTTGTTGGCAGGGTGAGGGATTGCAAACTTTTTTTTTTGTTGGCAGGATATTGATAAAAATATTTTTGAGAATAATCTCAAAATGGTAATTTTAGTAAACTAGATGTGAGTTGGCAGTGCAATGCTCATGGAAAGAAGATAAATGCAGTCATGAAAACCTCAGGAAGTGAATGTACTGGTTTGAGAAGACCCAACTCAAGTTCAAGAATGCCTTGCAGGAACCTCTTGAAGAAGATATTGAAAAAATCTGGATCAGCCTTAGAAGAATTACTGTAGATCAAAGGAACTGCTCTTTACCTCAAGGAAAGACAACAAGGAGAGGAACCATGTTGGTCTTCGGGAACTGAAAAACAGAAGGAATCTGCAAGCACCTCTCCTGACTTAAACAATCTCTTAGTTGGAGAAGGCAGAAGACAGCTCTCTTCTAATAACTGAATGGTATTACCAGAAGCTTAAAATCTGTTCACTGTTATTCCAGAGTGTGAACAACGAAAAAAATGAATTTAGATACAAAAGAAGAGATTCTGGTTGAAGGAGAGGGTAAACATTTTAAAAGAAATCTAAAAGGTTAAATGATCGCAACTGAACTAAAATTTATTAAACTGTAACGTTTTATTACTCATCTAAGTAACTTCTTCAATTATTCAAATGTATTGTAACTGTGCAATATGTTTTGAGGAGAAATCCTTGCAGGTGTCATGGCAAGAGTTTATTCATTCCAATGACTCTGACTCTCTTCCTAACATTTTTCCATTTTGATTGGAGAAGTTTCTTGGATGAATAACAAAATGTAGCAGTTCAATAAACTTTGATCCAGTTCAGTGGTGAAATCCATTTTTTTGGCTACCAGTTCTTGGATGTGGCTTGGTGGGCATGACAGGGGAAGGATACTGTAAACTCTCCATTTCCACCTCACTCCAGGGAAGGATACTGCAAAATCTCCAAACCCCCCCCCCCCCCACTCTGGGGCCAGCCAGAGGTGGCATTTGCTAGTTCTCTGAACTACTCAAAATTTCCGCTACCTGTTCTCCAGAACCTGTCAGAATCTACTGGATTTCCCTCCTGATCCAGTTGCCATGCTTTAACCTTTTTAGATGCTTTTGGCATCTGTGTTATGGAGTCTTTGTTTACATCTTTAAAAAAGAGCAATTTAAGAGCTGAACCAGTGAACAATAGAAGTTCAGATTTCCCTTCATGATTGACTTATTACAAACATCAAGCAGCCATCAGCCATAGAAACATTAACCAGGATTCCTGCAGAGTGGAGGGATTGGGCTAGATATTCTCAGGAGTTCTTTGAGATTTGTGAAGGTAAAACTCTATGATGCTAATCATAAATTTATATGTACAGCAATTTATCTAATCTGCACACAGCTTTTAAAATTATCAATGTTTAATATGAAAATATATATGACATGGAACCTGCTCTTTGGAACATTATGCCTGAAGAGATTAAATTAGCCAAGACTGTTGACCTTTTGTTGCAGAGATAAGTTGGGGTGTTTCCTCTTCTTCTCCTTTGGAATCCTACATAAACATATATAGGTTTGATGAATCATTGTCAGGACCACCTACCTGCCAGGGCTGGAGCCATAGAGCCTCCAAACTCTTTTCATGCTCCTTCCTTTTCCTCCTGGATCTGGAGGAATATGCAACATTCAAGACATGGGCCAGAGTCTTCATGACACTGTAGAAATGGCGTTGATATCGGATCATTATTCTTTCAGTTTCCACGTGGGTCTCCAGTGGTGCTTTCTGAATGCATCTTCTCCGGCCTTTGACAGAAGAGACGTGCTTTGAAAAAGAACAGTGAAAATAGTGGTCTTCAATTGTAGGTATAAGAAAGAAAGTGATTTCAAAGTCATCATCTTTTGGCCTTTCTTTTTCCTGAAAACCAAAAGTCCAAATACTGTGGACATGTTTGAAAAGTCTCTTCTGGCTCTGTATCAAATGCTCAAGGGTTCCCATGATCCAGACTTTCTCTTCAATGGGTCCTAGCAAATTTTCAAGTATTAAATGGAAATAAAAAATTCTGTCCAAAATGTTCACGTATTCTATGAAGTGAACCAAGACATTGACTTGTCTCCACTTGGAGATGGCATCCATCAGGAGTGTTATATGTCCAGTCATTGAGAATCTTTGTGATATAACAGCACAAATTCCATTCCTGATGAGCATAGGAGTAAAAGTCCTCATGAAATTCTCTCCTTTTTCTGTGTCTGAAGTAAAGACACCAATCAGCGTCCATCTGAAATGGAGGAGCAGTTGGACAATTCCTGGGTACTCAATACCTTCTTTAGGGAGCATTGGATGGAAAAATGGGAAATGACTTTTATCACTCAAAGCCTCTGACACAGTTCCATCACTGATCTGGAAAAGCAATGAAGAATAGAGAGTGATATTTGGGGTTAGATTAGGGCCAAAATACTCAAATTTAATAAATCCAACTTCAGCAAATTCACTGATCTCTTGTTTCTAATAAGCTCCTTTGATGAAGAGGGAGCTTACATTCAATCTCAGAGAAAATTATTCCTATCCCTAGATAAGGAATGGTGTTAATTTATGGCTATGATGTCATTTCCAAAGACCATAACTTTTGACTTTGATTTATTAATAATCAGAGAATTATTATGAGAGTAGGAACCAACTCTTCTCAGCAAACTCTGGAAGATATTGTGAGACTATGATAATAATATATCATGAGACTAAAATATGGTGTTGCAAAAGGTATTTAGTTCCTTGGGCATGTGTACTTCAGAATCCTCCATCAATTCTGGTAAATCATTAATATCTAGACAGAATTATAAGAGTTCAAATATGAATGCTTGTCTTATCCCTGTTAATTATTAATCCTACTTGTCATAGCTTCATTGAGCCTAAACCACACTCTCAAATAAGTTCTTTCAGAAAGAGTTTTGATCAGGGCCAACAGTATGAGTTCCTGTTTAAGGGCAATCAATTTTCTCCAATAGTATTTATTTGTTTACTATGGCAAATGTTGCCCTGGGATCTATAAAAGCAGCAAACTGTTGTTTCCACTGATTGAAATTTTGTAATTAGGTAGTTCAAGACAAAGCAATTGTGAAGAGTGGATCGACTCTGTCTAGAGCCTGCTTGTTCTTCTGCAAGGAATGCACTTTTCATATAAAAAGGTAAAGCTTCCCCTTGAAAATATGTGCTAGCCTTTCTTGACTCTAGGGGGCGGTGCTCATCTTTTTTTCAAAGCCGAAGAGCCAATGCTTTCCGAAGACGTCTCTATGGTCATGTGGCCAGCATGACTAAACACACGGAACACTATTACCTTCCCACCAAAGGTGGTCCCTATTTTTCTACTTGCATTTTTACATGCTTTCAAACTGCTAGGTTGGCAGAAGATGGGATAGGTAATAGGAGCTCATTCCGTTATGGGGTGCTAGGAATTCGAACCACCAAACTGCTGACCTTTCTGATCTACAAGCTCAGCATCTTAGTCACTGAGCCACCACATCCCTTGCTTCTCATATACCCAAAGTCAATTCTACTCAAGATGAACCTAACATACAGTTTAGCCACAAATATGTATTAGAGAAATTGGGCACTAATTGCTAGGTTATTTTTATTGTCCTCTTTTTATTTATAGGCGCAACTATTGCCAACATTTTTCTATTAGAGTGTCCCATCAGTTGGAATATTTTCTAATTGTTCAGCCAGTAGAGCATCCTCTTTTGGGGTGCTAGTTCACCTTCAGTCTTTCATGTTGAACTTGATCATGAATGTACTCTATTAGGGTGAATAATAATTGTCATGTTGGCTAATGCTCTTGTATCTTTTTTTAAAAAAATAAAGTGCCTACTTAATGCTGCATACGTTTTATTAACTGCAGGTAAGATAATCATTGGGATTCTTTTCACAAATCACTTATTTGTTCACCATTGAAAATATTACTTTGTTTAATATTATATAAAAATTCTAAACTTCCCATCATTGCTCCATCTTCCTTTTTTACAAAACACTTTTTGATTGACACAGAGACTCTCCTCACCTTCACAAGGATGCAGCCTATCCACCCAAAGCAATGGAGTCGATGTCATATTGATATGATATGTCTTCTTCGATCCTTGTCCCCATCCTCTGCGGAACTCAATTCCTACTTATGAAAGCTACAGTACAATTGACATGGGTAAATGTAGCTCTTGAATTCCACAGAGAAGATATATTTGATTCATCCCTCATTCACCTCTCCACTCACTTTATCAGATAGAGAAACACACACACACACACACACACACACACCTGTGGAATTTTGTAGGTGCCTACTAATGATGATACTTGGATGGAGATGTCCCTCTTAGCGCCATCAAGAAGAGCCAAAAGGTTCTCCTTCCTTCCACAGCTGTAGTTGGGAACATTGGCTTCTCCAGCAGAGAGTATATCTAGCAAAGCATCTGAAGTGCCAAGTGTGTTCAAATAGTTGTCATGGATGTTGTAGCCCAATGTGAGATTGTGGACGAGTTGTGGATTCATGTTGACCAGTTGAATGGCAAAAATGAGGCATAGCATTTTAAAGCGACTTGTAGATAAACTACAGTAAAAAGATTTCATGTTATCATTAACAACAACAGAACAGAAACAAAAAAACCCTTTTGAAATCATTTTTATCTCCACAAGCCTACCAAGTCTTAAGTCAATACAGATCCAAAACCAGAATTAAAAAAATAGCCATCCATCACCACTTATTTTTTATGAGCATTGGGATGATAGGATGAAGATAGTCCTCCACTGGTGTAAAGATGGGCAAATCCACAATAATATCTTCCCAGTAACCAAAAATCCAAATAATTCAAACATTAAAGTGCATTACTCATAAAATGAAGAGGATGTTTCATAAGTGAAAAAGAAAAGCAATTCTAAACATAAGTCATCCTCTACAGCTTTCAGGATAAGGCACATAATATCAAGAAGTGGTTATAAAAATGTGGGAAAAGGCTGGAGAGGAGTAACTAGAAACATTTCAATCACTACTTTAAAAAGAAGTCAGTGTTCAAGTGGTGAATGCAGGATTGAGTGGGGAGAGGAAAATAATGTGGATGTCAGGGTTCCAAGTAATATATCCCATTCAATAAGAACTCCAAAGCAGGCAAGTTCCTCAAAGAACATTTTATTAGGACATATCAAAGTGGCACCTTCCTGGTGGAAAACCGGCTCTAAGTTGGTGCTGATTCCTCCCCCAATTAAAGTAAACCTTCATCACTTCCCCCAAGGTCTCAGTCACATGGTCCGATCAACATACAGTCCAGTTGAAGGATGACCTCAATCTCCATCCTACAGACACCTTCATGGATGTCCTTGATTCCCAGGGGAAAGAATTTTATTTAGGCTGCAACACCTCAACTAATCTCTACATACACCCCCTCCCTAGCTGTGTCCAGGCTGTGTCAGTACTAAATCAGTGTGTGGGGGGGGAACCTCTCCAGAAACTACAAAAAAGAAAATGGCCAGAGTTCAGCCAACTTCAGGGTTGACAGTGCTTTTCTTTTGAGGTTTTTTTTCTCTGCCCCATCATTAGATTTGAACTTGACCCAGAAAAAAAGGGAACAATGAAAAATCAACATGATTCAAGAAATTAGATACTGTAGGTCCTGAAATTTAGGAGAAAGTGAAATAAGGAGAAAATAAGAGTGTTAGAACTGAATAACTTACATGCGAGACTGACTATAAGGAGCCAGGTTGAAAGGCAGCATTACAGGTGATAGCTTTGATGCAGAGACGACTATACTAATGAGATGGTCTCCTGATTTGTAATAGCTCAGTGGATGTTTTCCATGCTCGTTCTTAAAATTCAGCAGGCACTTCATTCTAAGCTTCCCAATGACTGGCTGGGATACCAGCTTCACCAGAAGCAGGAGCAGGAGCTCCATAATTCCTAGGCCTGATTCAGCCCGCTTCCTGATTCTAAGCAAAAACAACAAGAAGAGATTGAAGAATTCCAAGCACTCTAACAGGTGGAAAATGCCAGTGGCTTTCCTGATTCAGACAGAGACTGTGCTTCACTTGAAAGGAAAGGAAGGCCCCTGCCTATCCCACAACGGGTGCCATGCAAAGCATGCCATGAGACATTTATTATGCACTTTTCTACTGCAAGATCCCTTTCCAGTTACTTCAGTCTGATGTTTACATCAAAGGCAGTCATGGCAGAAGTAGCAGAAGGTGGTGATAATCACAGTGGAGAAGCAATTTGTCCTCTGGGGTTTCTGAACATCTTCTGGACTCCTGTGAGAAAGGGGAGCTAGAATAAACCATCTTAATTAAAAAAACTCACCTACATCACTGGAGCTGTTGTGGTCATTTTGTTGGGATTCAGCCAGTTTGGACTGGTTCGAGTGAATCGGATGCTAATTTTACAATTCATCGAACCAATAGTTGTAAATACTGGCTGGCCGCACCCACTCTTCTCCTCCCCTCTTTTCATTAAATTAGACATACCCATTTTCTTCAACTGTTCTTGATATGTTTTAGCCTTCAGTCCTCTAATATTCTTTGTTGCTCTTTGCACTTTTTCTAGAGTCTCCACATCTTTTTTATATCGTGGTGACCAAAAGTGAATGTAGTATTCCAAGTGTGGCCTTACCAAGGGATTATAAAGTGGTATTAACACTTCATGTGATCTTGATTCTATCCCTCTGTTTATGCAGCCTAGAACTGTGTTGGCTTTTTTGGCAGCTGCTGCCTACTGCTGGCTCATAACTAAATGGTTGTCCACTAGGATTCCAAGATCCCTCTCACAGTTACCTCTATTGAGCAAGGTGCCACATATACTGTACCTGTGCATTTTGTTTTTCTTGCCTATGTAGACCCTTACTTTTTTCTCCATGGAATTTCATTTTGTTAGATAGTGCCCAATGTTCCAGTTTGTCAAGATCCTTCTGTATCTTAAGCCTATCTTCTGCACTATTGCTTATTCCTGCCAGCTTGGTGTCATCTGCAAATTTGATGAGTTCCTCATTTATCCCCTTGTCCCCTGGAAAACAGCACTGAAACCGCTTTGGTCGCATTGACCGATGATCTCTGGAGGGCCAGAGATGGAGGCCATGCATCCATCCTGGTTCTCCTTGACCTCTCAGCGGCTTTCGATACCATCGACCATGGTATCCTTCTGCGACGACTGCGGGAGGTGGGGGTGGGAGGCACTGTTTTGCAGTGGTTCTCCTCCTACCTCTCGGACAGGTCGCAGTCGGTGTTGGTCGGGGGGCAGAGATCGTCCCTGAGGCCCCTAACATATGGGGTGCCGCAGGGCTCAGTCTTATCCCCCCTACTATTTAACATATACATGAAACCGCTGGGCGAGATCATTCAGAGGCACGGGATAAAATACCATCAATACGCGGATGATACGCAACTGTATCTGTCCGCCCTGTGCCAACTCAATGAAGCGGTGGACGTGATGGACCAGGGTCTTGAGGCCGTTAAGAACTGGATGAGCGCTAACAAACTGGTACTCAACCCGGACAAGACCGAGTGGCTGTTGTGTTTCCCTCCCAACAATTTGGCCGATATTCCAACACTCAGGCTGGGGGGGTCAAATTTTATACCCCTCAGATAGGGTCCGTAACCTAGGAGTCCTCCTGGATCCACAGCTGACTTTTGACCATCAGTTGTCGGCTGTGACCAGGGGGGCATTTGCCCAGGTTCGCCTGGTCCGTCAGTTACGGCCCTACCTGAACCGGGAGGCTCTCGCAACAGTCACTCGAGCCCTTGTGATCTCTAGGCTGGAATACTGCAATGGGCTCTACATGGGGTTGCCCTTGAAGTGCATCCGGCGACTGCAGTTAGTCCAGAATGCAGCCGCACGAGTGATAGTGGGCGCACCGCGGTTCGCTCACATTACACCCATCCTCCGCGAGCTGCACTGGCTACCTGTCGATCTCCGGGTGCGCTTCAGGGTATTGATGACCACCTTTAAAGCACTCCATGGTAGTGGATCTGGGTACTTGAGAGACCGCCTTCTGCCGATTACCTCCCTTCGACCGATTAGATCGCACAGACTGGGCCTCCTCCAGATTCCATCTGCCAGTCAATGTCGACTGGCGACTACACGGAGGAGAGCCTTTTCTGTTGTAGCTCCGACCCTGTGGAACGATCTCCCCATCGAGATTCGTACCCTCACCACCATCCAGACCTTCCGCACGGCCCTTAAGACCTGGCTCTCCCAGCAGGCCTGGGGATAGGTTCTTAATTTACCCGCCTGAGTGTTGACTGTTGAATGCAAGTTGTGTTTTATTATTTTATTTTGCTCACAAACTGTTTGTCTTTTGGTATTGCACCCCTTTCCCTGTGATTGTAAGCCGCCCTGAGTCCCCTCAGGGAGAAGGGCGGCCTATAAATCTTAATAAAATGTCCAAAAAAAAAATGAAGATGTTGAAGAATACTGGGCTTATAACAGAGCCTTGAGGTACTCCACTGCATACTTCTCTCCATATAGATGCAGTTCCATTGAGGACTACATATTGAGTACGGTTGGTCAGCCAGTTACGAATCCATCTGGTGGTGATGCTGTCTAACCCACATGTATCTACTTTATCTAGTAATAGGTTCTGTTCTACTTTATCAAATGCCTTACTGAAGTTCAAGTAAATTAAATGGACAGCATTCCTCTGGTCCACTAATTTTGTCACTTTGTCAAAGAATTCAATAAGATTAGTAGTTTAGGCATTAGATTAGATTGCATCAATAGGGTCTAGGACTGTTCTCCTTGTACCCTTCACCACCCCTTTTTGCCCCCCAGGTTTCTGCCCCCAGCCATTAATCTCTATCACTTCGCCTCCACTGATAAGACCCTATCTGTTCCCGCCAGCCAATGGGACCCAGCATCTTTAGTCCCAGGCCTTTCCTCATGGGCTTCTGGGAGAAATACTGTTCACCCTGGGCTTTTGGGCTCAGGTGACAGTTCACCACCAGCGAATCAGAGGAAGGGAAGGCAGAAAGAGAGAGAGAGGGAGGGAGAAAGTGTTCCATTTGGAGTTTCCTCTCCGAGGTTTTGTTTCTCTGCCTAGTTGCCTCGGATCCGAGCTAGAAAATCCTTTTCATCCCCTCTCCCAAATACACACTGGCCACAGGAAAGTTAAAATGATGACTTTCTATTTGTCACAATTCCACAGACTCTTTCTCTGACCTGTATGCAAAGCTCTTAATATTATAATTACTTTAGTCATATAATCTAACTAGATTGTAAAACTCAGTCATATGCCCTAACATAGACAGATTCCTTTCTGGCAGTGTTTCTCTTTTGTTACTCTTGATTGCCCGATTAACAGCATAAAAGGTGTGAGGATTGCTCTGATAGTTTGAGTTACCAGAGTGCCAGTTGAGTGCCAATTCCTGCAGGAAATGGGGATGGCATTTAAAAGCATGAAGGATCCAGATCCCAATGCAGGAAGGATACCACTGACTGCAGGGACATGCTTTTGCAGAGGCACATGTGCCACAAATGCCCAACAACCAAATGCTCAAAAGGAAAACAGCTTTACAACAGCACAATACATATACATATTACAATAGAACAAATTCCTATAACATAACAAGTTTATACTTCATGTGATAATATGACATGAAGTTATATGTAATATGTTACATATTATCACATAAATTAATATGTGATAATATGTAATATAACATTACTTTTTATTTAGTACCATTTCCTTAATTTTTCTCTCTCTTTTTTTTCAAATGATAGAATTCTTTCTATCATGATGAATGAGGGGTGCATATTTAGCAGGGATAGTTTGGAGGACCATGATATTTGCAGACTTATTATGAGTGGTGGCTGGCACAGAGGATGCAATGACTGCCATCCCAAAAGGCCAGCAACTTGTGTTGCAAACAAACAAACAAATAAAATATCAGTGGGGCACCTTGACTCATAAGCATTTAAAAATGCACTCAGGTGTAAAGGAGGGAGGGAAGAAGAACAGCTTCAAAAAATAAAACAAGCAATCCAAAAAGAGGCACTTTGAGTCAATACTCCAAAATATCAGATTCCACTCAGATGGAAGCAAATTCTCCAAAGGCAGCTATCAGAGACAAAGAAACAAACAGTGACATAGGATGGAACACTTTGACTCCAACATCAAAGAGGGAGGGAGGAAGAACAGCTTCAAAAATAACAAGCTAAACAATTTGTTATTACTTATTGAGGTATGTTGAGTCAAATCAAAATCTTCCTAACTGAATTGAAGGGGCACCATGTAAATGAGTACATAGTGGTGCTTCTTATTTAGTACTGTAGATACTGCAACCACTGTTTTTGTAGCCTCCTATTCTTTTTTTTTAAAGATTTTATTAACAAACATGTAAAATACACACACACACACAAAATTTAGACATACACCACATTTATACAATACAATAAAACAGGAACTTCCTGTTCTTTATAATAGCAATTTATCAACCGATACCGCTCACCTTATATTATTTCCCCTTCTATTGTATTTCATTTGGATTTCACAATTCTTAACCCTCTTATTTTACTCATAACTATTATTTTTTGCGTTTTCTTATACTCCTTCATTGATTTTTGTTTCTTTCCTCCATCCACCATACCATTTATCCCATATCTGGTAGAATTCTGATTCTTCTTTTACCTGGATTTATTTTGTTAGTTTGTCCATTTCGGCACAGTCCATAACTTTTCTTATTATTTCATCTTCGCTTGGGATTAATTTGTTTTTCCATTTCTGTAGCCTCTTATTCTAATGGTCCAAATCTCTCTCTCTCTCTCTCTCTCACACACACACACACACACACACAGACCTAAAAATGATTGGTTGGCATGAGCAAGCATTAAAGTCTGATTGTAGTATGAATGGTGTGTGCGTGAGATGCTCCAGGGAATGATAAGTGGATAAGCTCCTCCCTCTGCCTTGTAGCCCCTCCCCCTATTGCAGCCTCAGTTCCGTGAAGCTTCCCGGTGGCCGCCCGAGAGTGGCAGAAGAAAGGGCGGGGATGGCGATGCCTCAGGGAGTGATAAGTGGAAGGGATCCGGAGACCTGTGATTGCCTATATGTATCCCCTTTCTTCCCAACTCCTTCTGGGTCATTAAAGGGGAGCTTTGGTTTTTCTGCTCATTTTAATGATTTTTTTTCTTCTCTTCTGAGAAATTCAGGATAAATGGGTGACCTTCTTGTGCACCTTTATCATTCACTCTTTTGATTTAACATACCTCATTAAGTTTGTTTTATTTTGAAGCTGTTTAGCCTATTATTTTTGAAGCCATTCTTCCTACCTCCCTCTTTGATGTCGGAGTGAAAGGGCTCCATCCTATGTCACTGTTTGTTTGTTTGTTTGTTTGTTTGTCTCTGACAGCTGCCTTTGGAGAATTTGCATCCATCTGAATGGAACTTAATATTTTGAAGTATTGACTCAAAGTACCTCTTTTTGGATTGCTTATTTTATTTTTTGAAGCTGTTCTTCTTCCCTCCCTCCTTTACACCTGAGTGCATTTTTAAATGCTTATGAGTCAAGGTGCCCCACTGATATTTTATTTGTTTGTTTGTTTGCAACACAAGCCTTTTGGGATGGCAGTCATTGCATCTCCCTTCTTGAAATCCCATCACTCTCCATCCATCGTGGAGGAGTTGAGGGAAATGAAATATTAAATAAGAAGTTGGAGCATTGCTACTGCTCAACAGAGGACAAATGCTTTCAAACACAGGTTAGAGGCACTGGTAAGGCACACTTTATGGCAGTGAGGCAATATCCAGTATTTCACCCTTTCTGCTTACTCAGATAGCTGTCTGATGACCCTGTTTCATTTGACACAAGTTGTCTTGGATAGCAATAGCACTTAGACTTATATACTGCTTCATAATGCTTTTACAACCCTCTCTAAGCAGTTTGTAGAGTCAGCCTATTGCCCCCCAAAAATCTGGGTCCTCATTGTACCAACCTCAGAAGGATGGAAGACTGAGTCAATCTTGAATGGGTGAAAATTGAACTGTCGAAATGCAGTTAGCAGTCAGCTGAAGTAGCCTGCAGTACTGCACTCTAACCACTGTGTCACCTCAGCTCTTAGATAATGATAGAAGTGGCTCAGATAATCTTTCCAGGAGTATTTGGCAGACATCGTTCAGCATCTGTTGGACAATCTATGAAATTTGCTTGCAATTGGATGCCACTCTTGTTTCACATACAGGAGATTCCCAGGGAGGCATTTTGCCTGGTTATCTGAGAACAGCTTAAACCTCTTGGCCCTCAGGAAGCAGATAAGGTCATTAGGACTATGAGTTGGCCATTTCTTTAGATCCATGAACCTCCTAGGTTCATGGATCTAAAGAAATGGCCAACTCCTAACCTTCTTTAGATCCATTAAACTGACCTAGGGTGATATCTTGTGAATGGGTTCCAGTGGAGGTCAATGGTTCTTTGAATGCGAAGAATTCAGGAGCAGATATGGGATAGAAACAGCATTGGGGTGGAGGTTGTGCATCCATTCCTGCCTTACATGACCTATCTGTGGCCTTGGACAACTTTGGCCATGGTATCCTTCTCAATCATCTCAGGGAATTTGAGCTAGAATCAGAACTGAATAAGCTTCTTAGATGAGAAGCAAAATATCTTCTTCCTCCAGGAAAAAACATGTAGTCCGATTGCCTTTGAGACAACCATAACCTGGATGACTGAGAATCTCCATATAAATTGGTCTTGGGCTGGTTTGCGTCCTGAAAAGAAGGACTACGGGAGACATGATAGCAGTGTTCCAATATCTCAAGGGTTTTAGCCTGGCTGAAAATTATGGTCTGAAAGGTGCTTAGCTGCTGTCAGAGTGAATAATTACTGAAGTTAATTCTTAAAATGTGCCAGGATCATTGGCAGTAGCTGAACACCAAATTTCTCTGAATGAATTCATGGAATTCTTTTTAGAAAATTTATTTTGATAAAAGGGAAGGGAGTTACAAGAATTTGGGTCATTCAGCCATTTCCCACTTAGAAACATCTACATTTGATTTTCTTGACTGACATACAATCAAAGTGGACATAATTCATATCATTTTTTTAAAATATAGGGAAGATTTCAATTATTCTGATATCATAATGGTAGTATGTCTAATATTTTGCATTTATTCTGGTAGTAAGCTGCTCTTTTGTATTCAGGTCTGGCCTTACAATAATAATGTAGCACTTGGGCATGAAAATGCAACCCATCAGACCAGCACTGGAGGCTAAGATGGAAAAGACCTGCACAGCCACCATGTATTTTCCTTTGGTGCTCAGGTAAGTTGGGACAAAAGACACCCAGACACTGCAGAATATCAGCATACTGAAAGTGATCAGCTTGGCTTCGTTGAAGGACCCAGGGAGATTCCTAGCCAGGAAAGCTACTGTGCAGCAAATGGCAGCTAGGAAACCCATGTAGCCAAGGACAACATAAAACATGGTGACAGAGCCTGCGTTGCATTGAAGGATGATCTCTCCAGGCTGAGAGTGGAAGTCAGAATCAGGGAAAGGGGGAGAAACTGCAAGCCAGATGGAGCAGATGATAATTTGGACAGCGGAACAAGAAAGGATGATGGTGTTGGCCAAGCTCTTCCCCAACCATCTCTTCACTCGATTTCCTGGCTTTGTGGCCAGAAAAGCCAACACCACCGTGATTGTTTTGGCCAAGAGAGAAGAAATGGCAACTGAGAAGACAATGCTGAAGACCATTTGTTGGAGAAGGCAGGTGGTTTTTCTTGGTTGACCAATGAAGAGAAAAACAGACAAAAAGCAAAGCAGGAGGGAGACCAGGAGAGTGTAGGAGAGGTCTCGATTGTTTGCTTTGACAATGGGAGTTTCTAGGTATGTGATGAATGCAATTAAAACAAGGCCTGTGGTTAAGAACAAGAAGAGGGCAAAGGAGACTAGGAAGATTCCCAGATGTTCCTCATAAGACAAAAACTCTATTCTTTTAGGGATACACTGGACTTGATCCTCATTTGGATATTTATCATGTGGACAATGGGTGCATTTTTCTGTGTCTGGAGAAAGAAAAAGTGATGCTTCTGTTATATTCTGACCTTTCAAATTTCAAGAAACACCTTCTGTTGATGAGAGCTAATACTGAGATAGAAAAGCCATAATAAATGAATCCACATATATTTCCTTTTTTATTTAAAATGTTGGTCTAGCTGATCATGTTTAGCAAATTTAGGGCATCCTACAACCCAGCAAGCCCTCCCCCTATATACAGAAGTATAAAAACAACAGTGAAGTAAAACTCAAAAGAGAAATAACTGGTGCCAGAATCAACCTTCAGTGATGCAGTCCACCACATTCTCATCAAGCACTGACTTCATCATATCCAAATGTCTGGGAGAAGAATCAGGTCTCTTGAAGGTTAAGAGGGTGCCTGAGCAGGGAGTTGGACTAGAAGACCTCCAAGGTCACTTCCAATTCTGTTATTCTATTCTAAATAGATCCCATCTCTCACACTCTCATCCTTCAATGGAGTTTATATTGAGTCCTCTGTTTAGAATTCTTTTATTCCTTGAACCCAGCAAATCTCCCCCACGCCCATCAGCCTTCCAATAAGGTCTTTCTGGATTTCTTGCTATATGGTCTTAATAAAAATGATCTGATCAATTGATTGATTGATGGATGGATGGATCTTTTGGCCTGTTAGTTAAAGTTGGTTTGGTCTGTGAATGAAAGTACATAATAAAAGTGAATACAGGTCATTGACCAAAAAACATTTCTCAAGTTTAAAAGAATCCAGATGTTCCTAAGAAAGATAAACATGGAAGGATACTTCCAAACTGAAGTGTGGAAGAGATTGTTCCTCTGCAAGAAATAATGTCATTTGATCTCTTCCTACCTCAACATTCAAGATCTTTTTATTTCTCCCATTATGGAAAAAATGAGCATGTTGAAAATGAAGAACAAAATAAAGTTAAACTCAGAGGCATCTTTTAGCATGCACATTAATTGAAATGCTCTGGATGGATCCAGTTCCTTTTCTTCTGATGTCACTGACCTTCCTTAGTGGAGATGGTCCCCTCTGGACAAGGAATGCAGTCATAGCAGCAAACTGGCTCTTCTTCTCGAGCCCTCTTGACAAATCCAGGATGACAACTTTCCACACATTTGGACTGAGGAAGAGACTAAGAAGAAGAAAAACAAGAAAATACCAAAGAAAATGCATTAAGACTCTCCATCCATTGGAAATATATATAAAAAGAAGACCATTAAATAAGTAGTCTCTGGGTTTCACAAAGGTGACTGAATTTTCTAGGTAAAGGTAAATCTTTCCCTTATCCAGTCATCTCAGATTCTAGGGGGTGATATTCATCAGCATTTTTTGGCTAAGAGACCTAGTGTTGTTCAAAGATGTTTCTGTGGTCATATGGCCAGCATGCAGGGGAGGCTGCTGGGGGTTTGCATGGGTTCAGGTCAGGGTGGGGGGTGTTCCAGCAGTCACTAGTGCCAGTTCGCTTATGGTCACACCACAATAAAAATTATTCTGTGCATCTGCAGAAGTAAAAAAACAATGATGGCATTGCCTATGAGACCACCCAAAGAACCGGTTTGGGGGTGTAGCAGGCCTGGGTTGCTGCCAGTTCCAGTGACCCAGGCTGCCAAACCACTACAGATTCAGGCGAACCAGCCCGAAGTGGTAGGAATGCACTACTGGTTTGGGTGATCTTGTAGCAAAGATTCTGTGCAAACCCCCAAATCCCACTCCTGGATGGCCCCACCCACCTCTCCTTGCCTCTCCCACTTTACCCCTCTCCTCCCAGGACTCTCCATGCGTCCCATTCATCATGCTAGGTAAGTGCCCACATGGAGGCTCGGGAAGATGGGGAAACGGGCAGGGGTGGGTTCCTGTCAGTTCTAACCTCTTCTATACAAGATGTTCCACAAGTCTACAGTGCCATTTAGAACCGGTTCCAGCTCCCTCCCCCCATCGTCTGCACATTATCATCTTCCCGTAGAGATCCAGACTCTTCCGGCCTTCCGTAAAGCTACCAAGACCTGGCTGTTCCGGCAGGCCTGGGGCTGTTGATTAGTATCCAGCCCCATGCTAACAGTATGCATGGTGTGAAATTTTAATCATTGTATTCTTATTTTAATTTTTATATATGTTTTTTGTCTTGTTGTGAGCCACCCAGAGTCCCAAGGGAGTGGGCGGCATACAAATGTCAATAAACTCGAAACTCGAAATCAAGATGAAAAGTGAGAAGAGGAATTCTGAGAGTTGAAGTCCACAAGTCTTAATGCTGTCAAGTTTGAACCACCCCTGGGGTTTTTTTCTAAAGGTTTAGGATTGAAAAGGTCTTGCAACTTGACAGCTTTAAGACTTGCGTGCTTCAAATTTGGCTCAGAGTTTCTGAGCCAACATTTTGGTTGCTAAGCAAGAGCATTTTTTAAGTGAGTTTCACCACATTTTACAAGTTGGCCACACCCACCCAGTCACATGACTGCCAAGCCACTCTCACTCAGTCACATGGCTGACAAGACACTCCCACAAATCAGGCCACACCTACAGAAGAGGTTCTAAAAAATTTTGAAACCCACCACTGGAAATGGGCCTACCGGAGGTTCTGGAAGTTTGGAAATGGGCCTGTTTCCAGCCTTCAGAGGGCCTCCCGAGTCTGAGAGAAGCAGTTTTTGCCCTCCTGGAGTCTTAAAGAAAGACTCAGAAACCTGGAAAGGGCAAAAAAACGCCCTCTGTCGTGGTGCAGGAGGCCAACTAGGCCACACCGACCATAGCCAAAACCACCCAGCAATGGGGCAGTGAACCAGTTGCTGCAATTTTTGAAGCCCACCCCTGACAGCATGGCTATACTCCAAGGGGCCCAGAATACGGTTACCTTCCCACCTAAATGGTATCTATGTATTGGGACACATTTGCCTCCTTTCAAACTATGAGATGGGCAAGGGATGAGGCAAGCAAAATTTCTGACTAGTTCCATATGCTTCTAACAAATAAAAGTATTAGCAGATTCCTCCTGTAGTTCTTCTCTTTTGCTTCTGACAGATCACATTGTAACCAAGGAATTTTTCTACTTAATAAAGTCTGGTGGATGGAATTAAAAAAATAGTAATATATTAAATGACAACTAGTGTGAACATTCTCATGGCCATATTAACATGCATTGCGACATTTTACATATCCATGATTCTAAAAGTATGATGTTGCATCATAATAAAATTATGTTGAAAAATATATTTTACTAGTATCTATCACTTAGATATATTAAAATAGAATAAGCAGGCCACCTCCAGTTTTGATTCAATTTCATCAGATTCATTCCAAATCTAAACTCAGTTACTGTTCAACAAAATTGCTTTCTCCTTTGCTATTTGAGGACAAGGAATATGTGGAACTGATGTTAGCAGCACCAAAATCTCCAGCACTTGAGGTCCTGACTCTCTTAGGTATTATGGAGATACCAGATTGACACAAAGGAACCTTGATCTGTGTCCCAAGTCATCCAACCTCCCATGTGGAGAATGCTGAATCAGCTTAAAATAGTATTGTGTACTCTAGGATCTGACAGGCATCTTGGTAATGCTACTAAAACTCCCAAAAAATCAAAGAACACAAAAAAGGCTTCTACTCCCCTCATTTAATTATCAGAGAAGGTCATCCACCTAGATGACTAAGCTTAGTCCATTTCAAATTTGTCTTAAGGTGATGGAAAACAGAGAAAAGACACAAATGTTTCTCATACCTTGTTAAGCAACTTCAGCCATGTGAGAGCATCTTGATTGATAATAAGTTTCTTCCTTTCAAAACCACCCATTTTCTCTTCAGTTAAATCCTCATCAGGAAGAACCACCCAGCTCATGATATTCAGATCTGCTGCTAGATCTCCATTTCGGTCCAAGTACAGTTTCTCCTTGGAAAGATTGCAAAATTCATTCTTTTCCAGAAAGGGATGGAACTAGAATAGAAATATCCAGCAAGTTTAAAAGCAGAAATCTTGGTCTTTTTTCCCCCACATTTGATTATTTCTTCTACAATTGTCTTACTTGCAAGCCTTGTGAATTGAGAGCACACGTGGTGCCACTTTCTTCCAATGTACTGAAAAAAGGTTCAGCAAAATTTGTGAATCATTGAGAAAATATAATTTACAAAATTTATCATTTATAGGGAACCATAAAGGAGGTCTCACACACACACGCGCGCGCACACACACACACACACACACACACACACACACAAACCCCAAAGGAACAAGTACATATTAGGTGAAACTGACTCTAAAACAATAGCAGGTTATTTGGAGTCTTAGTGGACGATCACTTAAACATGAGCCAGCAGTGTTGCGTGGCAGCCAAAAAAGCTAATATAATTCTTGGTTGTATAAACAGAGGCATAGAATCAAAATCATGTGAAGCATTAGTACCACTTTATAAATCCTTAGTAAGACCTCGCCTGGAATACTGCATCCAATTTTGGTCACCACATGACAAAAAAGATGTTGAGATGTTGGTAAAAGTGCAGAGAAGAGCAACCAGGATGATTAAAGTCTTGGAGACAAAAATGTATGAAGAATGGATGCAGGAATTGGGTATGGCCAGTCTGGAGAAAAGAAAGACGAAATATTGATAGCAGTATTCCAGTATTTGAGGGGCTGCCATAAAGATGCCAACTTATTTTCCAAAGCACCAGAATTCAAGATAAGAAACAATGGATGGAAGCTAATCAAGGAAAGAAATAACCTAGAATTAAGAAGAAATTGCCTAACAGTGAGAACAATTAAGCAGTAGGACAGCTTTTAAGAAAAGGCTGGATAGCCATTTGTCTGAAATGGGATAGGATTTCCTGCTTGAGCAGGGGGTTGGACTAGAAAACCTCCAAGGTCCCTTCCAGGTCTATTTTGATTGGTTTTGTTATAAATACATCAAAGAAACAAACATATGTCAAGAGATTAATCATATGCTTTTTTGAAAACATAATGGTGACTATCAGAGAGCATAGATTTGTCAAGTGGAAGGTTTCCAGGATAATCTCCTCCTAGGTGAACCAAGCAAGGGATCACTACCACCTGAGCCAGTTCTACTTTATTTGTAAGACTATATTAAAAGAATCTTCAAGTCTGAAAGTACAAATCTCCCACCAACACTTTTATAGCCCGAAAAGATAGTTAGGATCCTTTCTGAATTTCTTTCTCTGTCTGTTATGCAGCTACAGATCTACCCCCCCCCCCCCCAAAAAAAAAAATCAGAGGTGGTATTCAGCCGGTTCGGACCAGTTCGATCAAACTGCTAGCAGAAATGTTGAGAACCAGCAAATACCACCTCTGGTTGGCCCCACCCTCCCACCTCCATCATTCTTTATTCTATATTACCTTGTTTTTTAGCTGAGCTGATTTGCATGACACAGCAGATTGCCATGCCGCAGCTAAGCTAAAAAACAGCCCAGCTCGCCAGCACTAACACCGAGGGTTGTCTTTGAGGGCTGCACACATACATGAAGCACTCTCTCATAGAACCAGTAGGAAAAGATTTGGAATCCCAACACTTTCCCTCCATCCTTCTGTAGGCAACATCCCTCCTCCCCAAGATCATCCCCAAATAACATTAGGCTTCTTTAATAGATTTTGAGAACTTTGTTGATGTAGCTAGATTTCAGCAATACATTAATGACTTCCTGATGAGGAAGCTGTGGGACTTGGATGGTGTGATAAAAACTGTCTGAAAATAATTTTCAATCTTCCTCAGAACCAGATGTAAAATTCAAAACACAATAGCATTGTACAGCCCTTTCTAAGTGGTTTACAGAGTCAGCCTATTGCCCCACAAAATCTGGGTCCTCATTTTTCCCACCTCAGAAGGATGGAAGGCTGAGTCAACCGTGAGCTTGGTGAGATTTGATCTGCCAAAAACTGCTGGCAACCAATGATCAGCAGAAGCAGCCTGCAGTACTGCACTCTAACCACTGCAACACCGCAGCTCTCTGCACACCTTGATCATTAAAAAAATGGCTTAAAAAAAACAGAATGAAATTTAAGAGAGAGAGAAGTGGAACTCCTCTGCTAAAAGAAGAAAAATATAGGCACCCCACCCGTGGAGAAGACATTTCACACAAACTGAATAAGGTTTAGGAAGGGCAACAAAGCCAAGGAAGAGATGTCAGGAGCTGTTCCTTAGCCTCAAAGAAAGACATCAAAAAGGAGAACAGCTATGTTGGACTATGGGAGCCACAACACAGGAGGAGTCTGGGAGGACCTTTTCCAACTATCACAATCTCTTGGTTGGAAAAGAAAGGAAACCGCAATCTCCCAATAATTGAAACACAGAAGGTTACACAGGTGGTTAAGACCAGCTCATTGTTATTGCAGATGATCAAACACTGAAAAATGAAATTCTGGCTAAATGAAGAAAATACACCCTAAGAGGGGGAAAAACATGTTAGAACTGGACCAGTGAACCCTAAACAGTCACACTCCCCTTCTCTGATTGCCTTAATGAAAAGATCACAATGAGTCATCAGTCAGAGAATTTTTAATTGGGATTCCTGCAGAGAGAAAGGGTTGAGATACATGGCTTCAAAGACATCTTCAAATTCATGAAGTGTCACCTTGTGGTGAATTGTGTGGCAAACAAACAAATTTACTAAACAAAATAAATAAACATGTAAAATCCTATGATGTTATGACAAAACCATACATTCAGGACACATCCTTTTTAAAATTAGCAGTGTATAATATCAAAATATGTTTCTCATACTGTGCACTCTTTCTCTCCCAAGCAATTAGATTGGCAAAACCTGTTGGCTTTTTGTAGCACAAATCCGTTGAAATTGTCCCCTCACTCTACTTTGAATTTCTCCTCTAAAGCTTCTGTAACTTTGATAGATCCCCATACCTGCCAGGGCTGCAGCCTTGGAGCCCCAAATCTCTCTTCACCCTCCTTCCTTCTCCTCCAGGATCTGGAAGAATATGCAGCATTCAAGGCATGGGCCAGAGTCATAACAGTACCATAAACAAGATGGTCATTTTGAATCATGCGCCTGCTGCTTTTGGCTTTGATATCCAATGGCGCTTTCTGGGTGCATCGTGCCTGGCCTTTGATAGAAAAGACTTGTTTTGAAAAAGAACAGTTAAAAGTTTTATCTTTGAAATCTGCATTAACCCAGAAATAGTGTTCATAGGCATCATGTTTTTGCCTTTCTTTTGTCTGCATCACAAAGTACCAAATACTATGAATGTATTGTAACCAAGTCATATCATGTATTTTTCCTATTTCCCACAAGGCTGTGGTGATGCAGACTTTCCCTTCAATAGGTGCTGGTAAGTCTTCAAGCATAACATGTAGAGTGACCAGTCCTTGTATGAGCCAACCAATTTCTACAAAGTACACAAAGACGTTGACCTGTTTCAACTTAGAAAGGTCCCCAGTTAAGGATAATGTAGTTTCACTCATTGAGAACCTTTGTGTCACAATAACACAAATTCCATTCCTGACAAGGAGAGGAGTCAAAGACCTCAGGAAATTCTCTGCATTGTCTGTGTCTGAGGCAATGAGACTGATCAAACTCCATCTGAAATGGAGGAGCAGTTGGACAATCACAGGGAACTGGATTCCTTCTTTGGGGGCCATCCGGTAGAAAAAAGGAAATTGAGTTTTATCACTCAGAGTCTCTGAAACAATTTTATAAGTGACCTGAAAAAAGAAAGGATGATGTATCTTATTTTGGGTCAAATCAAGACCACAATGTTAGCCTGAAAATATCCAATTTGGCATTCATGAACTTATTTGGCTAGAAAAGTGGAGACTCTGTTGGGCAACACATGTCTAATGATGTTTGCCTCCTTATTGATGAATGGTATTGTTCTATATGATTCAGTAAGACCCTTTTTTCATATTGAAGTAGGAAGATCAATTGGGAAACATTCCTTGAATCTGGGATTCCTTTGCAAGTATAATATGTCTTATTGGAGGTCAAATCATAGACAAAATACTAGTTTCTCATCACTGCTGCTCCTTCCTTTTGTAGAGAGACCTCTGGGCTGATGTTGCATCTCTCCTCACATGTTCACATTTGTACGTTCATGAGTGTTAAGCAATTTGGACTTCTATTGTAAGAAGACATGTCTGCTCTGATCCTTGTCCCTTCCCCATTATGGATCCCATGCCCTAGCTATGCACCTATAGGGGCCATAACAAAAAAGCAGCCCTTGAATGTCTTGGAGAAAATCACATTGGATCTATCACCAACTCTCCACCCATCCACTCACTTCACCAGATAAAGAAACCTACATACAAACCTGTGGCATTTTGTAGGTGCCCACCATAGTGGACATCTGCATGGAGATGTCATTGTCAGCCCCATCAAGAATAGCCATGGGGTTCTCCTTTCTTCCACAACTGTAGTTGGGAACATTGGCTTCTCCAGTAGAGAGCATGTTCAGCAAGGCATCTGAAGTAACAAGTGTGTTCAAATTGTTGTCATGGATGTTGTAGCCAAGAGTAAGATTGTGTAACAGCTGAGGAATCTTATTGACCACTTGACTGGCAAAAGTGAAGGGTAGAATTTTCCAATATTCAAACTTTCCTGAACTGTAAACAAATATGCATATCATTATCACCAACAGTAATATCAACAAACAAACTGATTGAATGCATTCCTCTTTGACTTCACAAGGTAATTCAATTTTAAGCTAATTCAATTTTGATCCATAATTTTATCTCTTGCACAAAGTAGGAAACTGGAAGAGAGCCATGGAAAACATCTAAACAAATAGGCAGGTCCTGAGTAGAAGGAAGGAAGGAAGGAAGGAAGGAAGGAAGGAAGGAAGGAAGGAAGGAAGGAAGGAAGGAAGGAAGGAAGGAAGGAAGGAGAACTGAATGACTTACACTTGAAATTGAATAAAAGGAGGCTTGTTAAAATGGAATGGCTGAATCAGTGACTGTGTTGCAGTAACAATCCCATTAATGAGATAGTCTCCTGATCTGTAATGGTTCCATGGCTTCATTCCATCCTGCTGCTCCAAAGTCAAGGGACATTTGGTTCTGAGCTTTCCAGAGACTGCATGGGGCACCAGCAGAAGCAGCAGCAGCAGAAAGAGGATGACCATTTCTCTCAGAGCTGAATTTGCCCTGTCCTCTTTTCTAATAAAGTTAAAGACAATTGGAAGAAATTGAAGCACAACCACAAAATGGAAATGTCACTTGGTTTCCTGCTTCAGAGGCCAACCAAGCTGTGCATAAAGGGGACAGAAGAGCATTCAAGAGCAAAACCCTTTCCTATCCTAAAACTTGTGCAAAGCACTCAGCATGACCACAGGCATTTATCCTTTTCTGATGCTAAAACCTCGCATGTTGCTTCAGACTGCTGTTTACTTCGCAGGCAGTTACAGGAGAACTAGCAGAAGACCAGAATGATGGTAATTACAACCAGAGAAAGCATGTCTTCTGGGGGATCCTGAATGTATTTTGGGGCTCCCTGTGCAGAGACATGACTGCAGAAAAAAATTCTGAAAAACATAGTTGGATCCTGGGGCTCATAGTTCAGCATAGGAGTTCTGATTCTTCCTTTGGGACCTCTCCAAAAAGTAATGTGGAGAATGCTCATTGAACACCAAAGTAGAATAGAGCAGAGCAGAGCAGAGCAGAGTACAGTACATTACATTACAGTACAGTACAGTACAATACAATACAATACAATACAGTACAGTACAGTACAGTACAGTACAGTACAGTACAGTACAGTACAGTACAGTACAGTACAGTACAATACAATACAATACAATACAATACAATACAATACAATTCTTTATTAGGCAAGTGTGACTGGATACACAGGGAATTTATCTTTGGTGCATATCATCTTAATGTACATAAGACAATAAAATACATTCACCAAGAATAAAAAGATGCAACATTTAGTTATAGTCAAGGTTACTAATAAGCTATCAAATCATATTGGGAAACAAATAAAAACAATATAAAATGAAAGATAGAAGCAACATGGTTATAGTCATAAGTGTGGAGATATAGATACTAGAAAGGAAGATAAGAATGATAGTAATACATTCTTAGTAAATTATTGACAGTGTTCTGGGAATTGGTTTGTGAAAGACATAGTTACATCCCGGGGTTCATAGTTCAGCATAGGAGTTCTGATTCTTCCTTTGGGACCTGTCCAAAAAGTAAATTCGAGGATGCTCATTGAAACCAATGTAGACTTATGAGGACCTGCAAGATAATAGTTTGTCTCCCATACTTTTCATTATCCATAAAGACCATTGAGGAAGGTCACCCAGACTTTTGGAGTTTGAAGCTATTCTGTGTGGATAACACCAAACTTAATTTCTTCTAATCTTCTTTCTAGAGGACACTTCAGAACAAAATTCATGCTCTGCTCACTATAGAGCTTGGCTGCTCTATGTGGGGCTTCCCTTGAAAACCACTTGGAAACTTCAGCTGCTCCAAATGACAGTGGAAGTCAGTGAAGTCAGTGTAGGGCAAACCAACTACTTCAAGGATCATCTAGAGAGTGGTATTTAAGGAGCCACCATGAGGAGGGGATTTTGTCAGGAGCAAGTGTTGTATTTCATAGTAACACATTCCGTGGCTCCAAGAAGAACTTTGTTCTAGAAGCCTTGCTGGTGTGGAATTAAGTTTGATCCTTTGCCTCATTGTGAATGTAGTCATGTTTAAGGTCCTGTTTGCCCCTGAAGCACTGCTGCTCTTGTGGACTTTTACAGCTAGGAAGTTGCACAAAATGTGTGTGGGTGCATGTGTTTGAGCTTTGTTCTTTGAATGTAGGATTAAGACTTGGACAGAGACTTTGGATAATTTACCAGGACTTTCTGGATTTTGGGGATTTTGGGGGATGATGTTTGAACAAATGTTGTCAAGCTCCTGCCTAGAATGTGTTGCTTGCGTGCCAACTCTGGGTCACAACACACGTTCACTGCTCCAAGGGCTGAGTGACCATCTTTAGATTCTATTTTACAAAATGGGGAACATTATCACCTAGCCAACCTTTAACTATGTAAAACAAAGTTGCTCATCCAGATGATATTTAGAGACCATCTTTGACAATATGTGGAGAGCTGAAATTCATCTGTCTCATGTTTTTAACTTTTCTTCTGGTCATAAGATGCTCCTTTGTATTCAGGTCTGGCCTCAGAATGATAATGTAGCAGTTGGGAATGAAGATGCAGCCTAACAGTCCAGCACTGGAGGACAAGATAGAAAAGACCTGCACAGCTAACCTATATTTCCCTTTGGTGCTTAAGTAACTGGGCACAAAAGTTATCCATGCACTACAGAAGACCAGCATACTGATAAATGTCCATTATTATTTCTATTAAATTTTCCAGTTTTCTATATCAGTGAGGGTGAACCTCGGGTGCCAAAAGCACATGTGCTCTTGTGTGCCCACCCCCATAATTTAATGATCCCCTTTGCTGTGCCCCCTGTGCATGCCTGTGTGACCCCCTCAGCTTCCCAGTGCATGCAGTGCATGCATGGCAGTGGTGGGTTCCGGATCCTGTTGCAACCGGTATGGTTACAACAGGGCCTGGCGTCCTCCACATGAATGTGTGCAGTGCGTTTGCCCACACGCGCAATGCGTGCATGCATCTTGCTTTCCAGCGATGCCTCCACAAGCCTCCACAATACTCCAGCTGCTCAATGGCCTGTGTGTGGAAGCGCTGTAGGCTTTAAAGGACAGGTAAGGAGCGCAGGCAGGTAGGCCCTCTGGAGCACCATACCGGAATGGTACCCAGTGCTCTGGGCAGGCTCCAGTACTCCCATACAGGGGCGTACCGCCTGCAACCCACCACTGACACATGGCTTTCTTGGAGCCTGGGGAGGGTGAAAACGGCCACTCCTGTCCCCCGTGAGGCCCTCCAGAGGCTGGAAATGGCCCATTTTCCATCTTCCAGTGGGCCCTTTAGATATGTTTTTCACCCTCCCCATGCTCCAGAGGCTTTCTATGAGCCTGGAAAGGGCAAAAAAGGGCCCAACATGCAAACCAGAAGTTCAGGAATGGACTTCGGTTGGTTGGTTTTTCGTCCTTTGGAGGCTTCAGGAAGCTTCACTGAAGCCTCCAGAGGGGGAAAAAGAAAAAGCCTAAGGAGCAAACTAGATGTCCGTTCCTGAACTTCCGGTTTGCGCATTGGGTGGTTTTTCAGCCTCCATCGGCTTCAGCCTCCATAGGGCAAAAAATGGTCAAAAATTAAGGCTGAAAATTAGCTGGCCAGTGCGTGCATGCACACTGGA